>NC_028359.1:18518600-18553838 GCF_000741045.1 Vigna radiata var. radiata | reverse complement strand
AATTCTTCAAGTTTTACCAATGCTCCTTATTGGTAACAAAAACAGGATTAATTAAGACTTACAATAAAAGAGATCATGGGTTTGGAGTGCAAAAATAATAAATAAAACGCAGATGCAGTTGATCAATGGCAAAGGAGCACAAAGATGAACGAAAGTTGATTTATATAAGATGGATATGTTGTTAGGGTTAGATTTCACCAAGTTCCTTCTCATGTATATAACAATTCTTCTTTATGCTTTAATGCCAACGTCCCTCATTAAATCACTCAAACTCGATCCCTCGGTAAATAAGCTTGTCCCTAATTACCAGTTCATACAATTCCTAGCATTCCTGGTAAAATGATGAGAAGATCAAGAGGTTAAAACAAATAAGACTCATACCCTCATCCCTAAGAAATATAACCCTTAGGAGTAATTCAACAAGAACCTGAATTTAAAGGAACCTCTCGGCACTCATGCAATTCATACATAATGCTATTGTATAAGCAAGAATAAAATAGATGAAATCACTTTAACAATTAATGAAAAAGCATATGAAATTAAGAATCAATTCAAATACATGAGAGTTTACAAGGTTACATCATTCCCCAACAACAAATAGAAATTAGTTCCCCATAGACATGGGGGAACTCTATGAACAATGGAAGAAAGAAANATGAGAGTTTACAAGGTTACATCATTCCCCAACAACAAATAGAAATTAGTTCCCCATAGACATGGGGGAACTCTATGAACAATGGAAGAAAGAAACAGAATGGAAAACTAAGAATTGGCTAAGAGTGTATTCCTATGCTCTTCTCTGTCAGGGATGCAAAAGCTAGAACCCCAGGGTCCTTTAAATAGTGTAAAGGTGCTCCAGAATGAGGCCCAATCCAAAAGAATCAAATCAGAGCAGAAATAGGGCCCGGTCCACGTGAATTCACGCTCAAACGTCGCAGGGAGCTCGCCCAAGCGTGAATTAAGAGTCATGTTGGGCTTGGGCATCAGATTTGGATGCCTAGGCTTTGAAGCAGTGCCGTCCAAGCGTCAAGGTCCACAACCTGGGCGGCTAACGTCGATTCTGAACGCTTCAGCTGCGCTCCTGGTCGCCTGGGCTACGGGTTGTCCCTCCTTCTGGTGCCTTTTTGACCCCTTTTGAGCTCCTTCTTCTTGGTCTTTCATCTCTTCTTCCAGTATTACTTCAATCTCTGTCAAAACAAGGGGAATTAGTGATAAAATCAATGAAATCGACGTCAACTCTCTTCCAAGCAAGTTTCTAAGTGAAAAAGGGTGCTTTTTAGCTCAAAATCATCTCACAAATAGCGATGTTTTAAACCGTTATCACAACCCCAAACTTAGAACTTTGCTTGTCCTCAAGCAAACAAAATGTAACTCAGCTTTTCAGAACAATTACTGCAATGGCTCAACCTTTTTCAAACAATTTTTCTTTCAAGGAATTACTTTTATCAATTCAGCATGAAGATCTCAGTCAAGATGTGCAGAAGTCAATCAAAGTCAATGTGATGCTCAAGTATTTCTAACAGGTGTTATCCTTAAGAATGATTAATCAACCAAGCAAATATGCAATCAGAAATTCAGAGAACTATTCTTCACTAGGGAAAGTGTTTCACTCAAGGACTCAAAAGTGTGTCACTCAGCTCACAAGTGTATGGTGTGGTTTTTCTCTCTGTTATCACAATGTCACACAAATTAATTTTGCCTTTCATTTAACCACAATCAAACATACTCACAAGCAGTTATCATCACAAGGGCTTTTCATGGCTTGTAACTTGGCTAGGCTAAGAAGGAAATTGGTTTTTTTGGTCAACAAAGTTCCTTGAGTTAAGAGAGACATTTATGAATTTGCCATTCAAGATTAACTCTCTTTCTTTTTCCCAACTTTCCCTTTCAGTGAGCTCTTTCTTTTCTTTTAAATTTTCTTTTCTCACTTTTCTTTTGCCTTTGCTTTTCACTGGGTTTTTTTTTTATTGCTCACTGCTTAGGGAAGTAGTTTGTTTCCTGGTAACCCCAACTTAAACCTTTATCAGTACCTCATCAAATGTTCTCAACTTAATTCAAGGTAAATATTTTTCAAAAAGGTTTTTCAAAACATCCATAAGGCTTAAGGTTCAAAGGTTAGAGCAAATTGTTCTCTTTTCAATGGGCAAAAATTATGTGAAGGCTAAAAGAATAAGGGATATCAAAAGGTGGCCTTGATCATATGAAACCTGCAAGCAAGTAGTTTAATCACAGAAAATTTGGGCAACATCATTCATGCTTCCAAAGTAATAACAATTATTTAAAAATAACTTTGAAGCTCAAAACTCACACAGGTAAAATCACAAATTCCAAAATTCAGAAAAACATCCTGCTCAGTATCTCAATCAAATTGTATTTCAAGCACCTGTTTGAGTCATCTCTTAAACTGCATCATGCATCATCTCAACATCAATCAAAGACTAGAATCTCAGAAAGCAATACTCATCAAAAATAGAGCACATTTGAATCAAAACAGTTCAGTTCATTCAAGCAAAGCAAAATAAAATAAAGCATAAACAAAAATTAAAAATTAAAAAGTAAAGTTCAGAGAACTGGGTTGCCTCCCAACAAGCCCTTCTTTAACGTCACTAGCTTGACCCAGTCTCCATCATCATAGCATCCATCAGTAGATGCTAATTATTCTTGTCTTTATTGGTATCCCTCAGTAGACACCAATCTTTCTCATCTTCATTGGCATCCATCAGTAGATGCCTAATCACCTAACATCCCTCAGTAGATGTGTAGACACCATCCTCTTCCATAGCAGCATCCATTAGTAGATGCTCTCTCAAACTCTTCCAGCATCCATCAGTAGATGTGAATCTTTCTCATCAACATCCTTCAGTAGATGTTAATCGTTTTCTTCTTCATCAGCATCAATCAGTAGACACTATCAGTACTTCCATCAGAAGCAGCACATAACCTAAAAAAAATCTCAAACACACAAAAACAAAATCAAATCCAAACCACACAAATAATAAAACAAAAAAGAAATACAAATAAAAATAAAAAAAGAATAAAAAAATAAAATAAAACAAAACAAAATAAAATAAAATAAAATAAAATAAAACGAAATCAAATGAAATCAAATCAAATCAAATAAGATTAAATCACATCAAATAAAATAAAATCAAATCAAATCAAATAAATAAAATAAAATAAAATAAAACAAAATAAAAGATAAAAAAAATTCAGGAACTCGGTTCAAGATATTTTTTTCTTTTTGTTGAATTTTTTTAGGAATTTAATATAACCAGGAACTTGTTGCAGTGTCCCAATCATAGGAACTTTAATCTCCAATTTCTTGAAGATTTCCATGAAACGTTCAAACTATTTCTCCTTTTTCTTCCTATGATCCTTTTTTGGGTGAGGAAGGGGTTTTTCATATGATTCTTTCTTTTTGTTTTCATCCTTCCCCTCTCTCTTTTTCTCCTTTGGACACTCCTTAGGGAACAAAGGACTTTTCTCAATTTTTTTCTTTTCTCTCTCAACCCCTTCTTTTTCTTCTTCTACATCCTTCTCTTTTTCACTCAAACATTCTTTTTCTTCTCTCTCTGTTTTTATATCATCCTCTTTCTTTTCTTCCCTCTCTTTGTCCTTTTCTTTTCCCTCACTTTCTTCCTTTTCTACCTCTTTCTCTTTCTCACTCAAACTTTCTTCTTCTTTTTCTCTTTCCTCATCTCACACCTTGCCACTTTCAATGACAACATCTCTGCATTCCTCACCGAGGTCATCTCTCAAATAACTCTCAAGATTATCCAGCTCTTGAATTACGAATTTACAATACGCCTTCATCCTTTCGGATGCTGCTTGAGTGCTTTCCTGAATTGAGAGAGATTCCTGCATAAACCACTAGAGGGTCTCTTCAAGCTTTGTACCACTGTTAGCTTGTGGTGGTCTAGTGAATAGTCCACCAACTTGCTCATATTGAATATGATTTGTGGTTGAGTGAGGTTCCCACCAGTAGTTGAAATTATCTTGGTAGAATTGCATCCTATTAGATCATATTGTGAGACCTGCACAAAAATTCTAGAGAGAGATTGTTAGTATAAATTAAAATCAAAAATGGGAAAAATAAAAATAAGAGAATAAAATAAAAATAAAATAAAGTCAAAATTAATCAAGGATCACACAAATAGAATAGCTTAAACCGTGAGTCCCCGACAACGACGCCAAAAACTTGTTGGGGCAAATAGGAAAGTGTATCGAGTCGCACAAGTAATATAAAATGGTAAGACCAAGTATCGTATCCCAGATGACTCTCGACGCTGAACAGTTGTGTGAAAACAGGATTAATTAAGACTTAAAATAAAAGAGATCATGGGTTTGGAGTGCAAAAATAATAAATAAAATAAAGATGCAATTGATCAATGGCAAAGGACCACAAAGATGAATAGAGGTTGATTTATATGGGATAGATATGTTTTTGGGGTTAGATTTCACCAAGTTCCTTCTCATGTATATAAGAATTCTTCTTTATGCATTAATGCCAACGTCCCTCACTAAATCACTTAAACTCGATCCCTCGGTAAATAAGCCTATCCTTAATTACCAGTTCATACAATTCCTAGCATTCCTGGTAAAAAGATGTGAAGATCAAGAGGTTAAAACAAATAAGACTCATACCCTCATCCCTGAAAAATATAACCCTTAGGAGTAATTCAACAAGAACCTGAATTGAAATGAACCTCTCGGCACTCATGCAATTCATAGATAATGATATTGTATAAGCAAGAATAAAACAAATGAATCACTCTAACAATTAATGAAAAAACATATGAAATTAAGAATCAATTCAAATACATGAGAGTTTAAAAGGTTACATCATTCCCCAACAACAAATAGAAATTAGTTCCCTATAGACATGGGGGAACTCTATGAACAATGGAAGAAAGAAAGAGAATGGTAGACTAAGAATTGGCTAAGAGTGTATTGTTATGTTCTTCTTTGCCAGGGATGCAAAACCTAGAATCCCAGGGTCCTTTAAATAGTGTCAAAAGTGCTCCAGAATGAGGCCCGATCCAAAAGAATCAAATCAGAGCAGAAACAGGGTCTGGTCCACGTGAATTCACGCTCAAGCGTCGTAGGGAGCTCGCCCAAGCGTAAATTGAGAGTCATGTTGGGCTTGGGTGTCAGATTTGGATGCCTAGACTTCGAAGTAGTGCTGCCCAAGCGTCGAGGTCTACCGCTCGGGCAACGGACGTCGATTCTGAACGCTTCAGCTGCGCTCCTGGTCGCTTGGGCTACGGGTTTTCCCTCCTTCTTGTGCTTTTTTTACCCCTTCTGAGCTCCTTCTTCTTGGTCTTTCATCTCTTCTTCCATTATTACTTCAATCTCTGTCAAAATAAGGGGAATTAGTGATAAAATTAATGAAATCAACCTCAACTCTCTTGTTCACACAATTTATTCAAAAAGGATGAGTCCAAGAAAGTTTCTAAGTGAAAAAAGGGTGCTTTTTGGCTCAAAATCGTGTCACAATTAACGGTGTTTTAAATCGTTATCACCTGCCTTGAGTCCGAAGAGGATCATCTTAGGTTTCCCTGGTTGGCCAAGAGTGTCGTTAGAGATGTTGGCGACACCGGAAGTGTTGCCGCCCTACAATACTGCCATTTCTCGTTGTCAGTATTCACTCCTCGTGTCCCTCTGTTTCTCTTATTTTTTTTTCATCATAGGCCAGAGAAAGGCTTTGAAGTTTTGTTGAAGATGATGGTGATGGGTGGATACGGGTTGTCGATGTAGACAAAGAATGGAAGGATTGGAATAGGTGAACCTATTTGGGTTTCTATTTGTTGGAACGATGATGGATAGTAGGGATTTGGGAGAATAATTTCCAGTTCGTAATAAAATTTCTTTGGAATCCTAAAGACTAAAAAATATACAGACAAAGGGGTTTAGTTCTACAAAAGGGCTGTTAACGAAGATCCCATCTACTTCATCAAGCTTTGTAACCCACTCATGCCTCCGATTTGTTTTAGCATCTGAGGAGGGAGGACTTTACTCATGTGCTGACCATTCATATATCGAGATAAGGCGCTCATTTCGCCCTTCTTGGGTATTTCAAATGAGTTATTAATGTTATTCATTTTAAAAAGATTTAAGTGGTGTGTTGTAGGTTGGTAAGAGAAAATGAAGCAAGTGGTAGGAATGGTAGTTTCCAATAAGATGCAGAAATCTGTTGTGGTGGTAGTGGATAGACTATTCTACCACAAGGTGTATGACCAATATGTCAAGCGTGTTGAGATTGTTGACAATACAAACTCTATATCACTCTAGTTTTTTATGATGATAACACAATGCTTAATAACAGTACACATGTTGCTACATTACATGTATTGTACTCTAACGGCTATATTTTCAAAAGTTAGTTGAGCATTGAATAGTAGGTCAACTGTATTAAATGAGTTTTTATTTTGGTTGACTGAATGTTACCAGTTTGACTGAACTGTTATAACTGTCATAACTCAGTCGACTGAATTAATAGCTTATTCGACTCAGAGAACGTTGATGGGTGTCGCGGCCCATACAAATTTGATTGCATATGAGAAATGCAGTATAGCTAGGGAATGACCCCTAGGTCGTCTCCCAAAGACCAATTTTGCGGTTCGAGAATCGAGTCTAACACGAAAAGGGGGGGTTTGGTAAGGTTTTGCAAAAATTAAAGAACTCAATAAAGACACAAATACAAACAAAGATGTAAACACAGATCTATAGAAAACGGTTTCAACACATAATGAAAACGGTTGGTCATTAACTTAATTACAATGTTTCCCATCACAGATTATCTAAATAAAGTTGTTACTCAGACCTCTAATCCAAAAGAGTTAACCGACTAAGCGAAGGTTAACCCGGTTTTCATAAAAGCGAACTAAGCAGACGCAGTGTTAATGTCAAATCTAATTTACACCAGGTAGTTACATTGACTAAGAGAAGATGTAACACCAACTGGGCAACTAAGCGTATACCCAAGTCAAACTTCAATTTCACCTTCTATAAGCCACAAAATGTGTTGACTTCTTCTCCCATGTGCACCATTTTTCAAGAAAATTAAAATGTGTCTTAGAAATCACTATCAAACCATGCCTTTATCCCTTTCCATGCAGCAAAAACGAACTCCCAACACCAAGGCACAAAAATTCACGTGAACTACCAAGCTAATAGCAAAAAGTGCTTCAAAAACCAACACTAATGGAAAGATACTTTGGATGCTTCAACCAATGTGCCATGTAGGCAAGTAAAATGAAAATCAAACACAAAACATTCCCATCTCAAGGTGATTCACGGCAGAATTCTATGCAAGAGACAAAAACTCAAAGTGGAAACATTCTTTGAGTCAAAACAAGCATCTTTTATGTTGCTCCAAAAGTCGTAAAAATTAAATGAAGCAATTTCCTCTCTCCTACAAACACCAAACGGTTTTTCTTCAAGAATTATGCATCCAAAACCTTTCTTCCACTCTTCAATACAGAGAATGACTTCAAGAAACCAAACCTAAAGTTGCAAATGAACACAAGAACCATAAACCCAAACTTCTACTCATCAACCCATCTTCAACACTATCATTTCTTCAAGTTTCTTTGTAAAAACAAAAATGATAACCAAGCTATCAATTCCAGCTCTGTCCAGCCACCATAACAATACAAAAATCTGGTCCATTCCTTGTTTCAAACATCAAAAACGAAAACCAAGAAGAAAGGGTCCAAACCACAACACCACACATCAACTTAAGCTCTCTTCAACCCAAAACTCACATAGAACTCCATTTTTATCATCCAACCAAATGAAATGCAAGGAAAAACGAGAAGAACAACAGCAAATGAAGAGGAAAACGAAATACAAAGTTACTCAAAACCAACATCCACCATGGAAATGCAAGAACAAGCTCCAAAACTCAAACTCCAAGCATCAAGAACAAGCAAATGGAAGTAGAAATGAATGGTTTTTCACCATCAATGAGCTAAGACAATCAAGAGTAAGTTAAGAGACAAAGAAAATCTGCAACTTTCTTCATTCAAATGGCCCAAAACCGCAATACTAAGCAAGCTCCCTTAAGGCATGTTCATCCATGAAACCCTAGGAGAGAAAAGTTTGAAAACATAAAGTATGAAGTGTGGCTATGGGAACCCAAGAGTGTGTCTTGGCATTCTCCCCTCTAAAGACCATCCAAGACTCTAAAATTGGTGGGGACCACCTTCTAATGAAACCTTAGCTAAAAGCCACATGTCCTACACATGGGTTTTTTACAAAATTGCCCCTAAAAGGGTCCAAAACACCTAATTCTAATTAAGGACTTCTAGAAAACGAAATTACAACTTTAATTAGAATCTAAATGACTAAATGTTGAGCCTTTGAATGTGTCACGCCATATCCTAATGCTCCAAATGATGTTTCCACAACTTCCCTGCAACCAGAAATGCACTTAATCAGCTCAGAAAATCCAAATTAACACAATTACGAATTTTCGACCAAATTAAGTAGAATTCGGAAAACGGGGAAATAACAGACAATTAAACACAATTCCCTGGTTTATTTAAGTGCAATAAACTAAATATAGTTCAAGAAATAACAACTCATCAAACATCTGTTAAACATAAATCTATAAATTGACTGAACACGAAGTTATTCGGAGACTTTTGATGATCTAACATTTTCATTTCTGTTTCAGATTGATATCTCTGGTTTTTAGAGCTTCAAGAATTCTCCAAGAAGACGGTGGTGATCTTTCTTGAGAGATATTCAAAGGGAGACTGACTGCGTACACATTGCTTGATCACATTTTGCACAGTGAAGGTGTTTCTGGTTTGACCAAGATTTTATTTAGCATCCGTGGAGTTGCTGTATTGGACCTATTGTGATTACAGGGGATAGACTCGTGGAGTCTGGTTCACTTTGAGGATTGTTCAAAGTGGTGTTTGACAGATTGTAGGAGAAGGAACATCTTGTTGCAAATCTTGCTGTGTTTGTTGCCTATATTTTGGTTAAGGGTTAGAGAAGAGATTTATATTTTTCACGTGGAGGTCTTCTATAAATTCCTTGTTGTAAAAACCGCAACCATTATAGTGCGTTTGATTCCTGGGTTGGAAGAACACTGGATATAGGCATTGTTGGCCGAACCGGTATAAAAATTAATGTTTGATTTTCTTTATCCCTACACTTTTACTTACAATAGACTTTAATATTTGCTTAGTCAACTACGTTTTTCCACTGCAGACGAATTTTCATTACTTGCATTTCAAGAAAGTTTGAAAAGTTTCATACTTTGATTTCAAGATTGCAAAAAGACTTTGATTTTGATAAACCACTAATTCACCCCCTCTCTTGGTGTAAAAAGAAGCCTACCTGTTTTTTAACAAGAACAACCTCTGTAACATTGGTGACAAAGTTAGTAACATGAACTTATCCATCTATTGTGCCTCTTATTCTCATCACCTAATTACTGCACTTGTTTTGCCCAAAAGCTACATCTATTGATTTTGCCCTGTTATTTAGGTTCGACTAAATCCTTCTAGGCCATTGAGCAAGCATAAACATTGGGTTGTTGTTGTAATTCTTAAGAAGGCACGGATATATGTTCCACCATCCACCCCAATGTTTAATAATGTCAGCTCCAGCTCTAAAGCACATGCTTCATAAATTGACTCAAGGTCTAAATGTATGAATTTAATTGACCTTCTGAATTCAGGATTTTTTGTTGTTAAGTATTTTTATTGTTCCCTATACTTTGGAAAGTTACACTGTTATGGACATGTTTTTAGCATCACATTTTTCTACAAGTTCCCTGTTTACTTTTTGTTCGTTCTGTACTATTCTTACTTTAATTATTTCTATTAACTATTATACCAAGCTTCTTATTCTTGTCATCCCTCAAATCTTTAGCCTATATAGATTCATGAGCTTTGGGTTTGAGCTATCCAGCTCTGTAAACATTGTAACCATTAAAAGTCAGCTTATGAAGATACACTATTTCAAAACAATGGATTCAATACGTTGTTATAAATCTATTTTATACTAGTTTAACTTTTATTTCTCTTTGTTTTTTCTCTCTTAGAAGTGTCAATAGAAAAAGTTGCTCTAGAAAGGACCTTCCACTCTGGGGTTCTTAGTTTTGCTCGATCTTTCTTTCTTCTAAAAAAGAACCAACTCTAGCACCATAAACATGGTCTTGTCGTATCCCCTCATTTGAAAAAAAAAACACAGTTTAAAATCTTATTCGACTTTACCCACCAACCACCAAATAACCCCAAGAGTCACACCTAAAACAGCACATAGAAGGTGTCTCCGGCCATGGCACCATGATGGATGGCAGTCTCAAACTTGAAGGAGAGCGAAAGGGTTTTGCTACTTGTGAAGGAATAAGAGAGAGTTGGTGTTGAGGATGTTGACGCAGCCACCAACAAGGACTTTAATGCGATAAAAACCTTAATATCAGAAAATCACTTTCAAAAAACAAAAATCCACATCACTGTCTTAAAGTGTCCACGTTAGTCAATAAAGGATATTTCACACTATAATTGCACATCTGGACATTTAGTCGTTAACGATTTAAGCTACGTTTGCAAAAAGTACTAAATTGAACACAAATTACAATTTTTAAGACTACATTGAATCAAAAAAAAATTAGGACCATTTTGAACATAATTAACAAAAATTGAGACCAATTATAGTATTAAGCCTGTAATATACTATAATCTTTTATATTTATATTAGTTTGTATATGTCATTGTTACTATAAATAAATTGTGCTAAATTTAATTATATAGTTAAAATTATTTTTAAAATGTATTTTCGTAAGATATATTTTTAAATTTATGTAGTTTAGTACGTAATTCATCAGACTTATTTTTACTATTAAATCTATTTTTGTTTATTTTATTTGAAAAATCTCTTTTTTCATTATTGTTACACAAGTTTTTATTATCCTTTTTACTTATGTTCAACTGGTACGTGTTCACAAAATTCACTTACATTTATTATAATCTTGGTTATTTGTTTTCTATTAAATAATTTCATTTAAATGGTATATTTCAGTTAATATAGACTAAAATTTACTAGTACAAAAATTGCGTACAACGTCAAATATTTTGGACTTTTAACAGCGAATTCACGAACGACGTCATGTCAAGAGACATTAAATTGACGTCGAATTTTGCCAGTATACGTCGAATTTGTTAATATACGACATTCATCAATTTTTTTTAATTAATTGTGATCTTTTTTACAACTCTACAAGATCTGAAAAGCAAAAAAACAACAAATTTCATTTTGGTATTCTATAAAGCATGAGTTATGATCAACAACAAACACTAACAAGTTCAATCAAACAACAACAAAGAAGTTCAACCAAACAACAACAACAACAAACAAGTTCAACCAAACAACAACCATAAACAAGTTCAACAAAAAGAACAACAAACAAGTTCTTCAAAACAAAAACGAAAACTAACCTTTAAAAGGTGGGTTCATCGGAATAAAGTGTCGTCACTCGTGAGAGAAAAAACAGAATGCACCTATGAAGGACAAGAGCACGAAAATAATCGGTCAAAACAAACGAAAATCATACATAAAGTAATTAATTAACATGCATTTGTATCAAATGAAAGAAATATTACCTGTGATGGTCGTCAAACTTCGTTCGAGAAAAGTTTGAGAAGAGAAGATGAATTTTCAATCTCCCGCTTAAATTTTTATTGAATTTACTAAACTTTTAACGTCTAACGCTGGGACATTTGATGTTTTATATCCTTTTACGTCGAATTACAATTATAAACGACGTTTAATATTTGGATTTATTTACAAAAATATCACCGATCATTTTTAACGTTGACGGGTTGGACATTAAATGTGTTTGCTTTTGCACTAGTGATTTCATTAAATTAAATAGTTTTTAAAATGCATATTAATTATTTCTATTATTTAATGTTTTTATTTATTATTTTTTAACATAAAAATATTTTAATTTTAAGTGTTCGGTGTAAACTTCTATAAGATATACTGAAACATGTTTCTTCACTATAACTTTTTTCTTTTTTTAATTTTTTAATTAATTATTAGTACACAAATACTTATTACCCCTTAAATAGATTACACCATCAAAATCTCATTAAAGATGGACCTTTTTACAATAAAGGTTTGACGAGCGACCTATTTAAATATATAATTTTTAATAAATCAATAAATTTTATATGTAAAAATTGACCTATTTAAATCTATTATTAAAAAAATTCAGTTAATCTTAGAATTAAAAGTGAAAACACGTTTAAATAATGAAAACGTACACAACTCCAACTAAAATCAATCTCAAACTTATTAACTGACCTATATTTACTCCTTTAATTCAATATCACATATAGTTAACATAGAAAACAAATTTGCACAATTACAAAATACTTCTTTACTTGATATTTGAGAGTTATTGAGAGCATCATAATATTTCCTAATCACTATTATATATCAATACATACATTTATATATAATCATTTTAAGGATTTTTTCTTGAAATCCTTATAACATCATATACTATTTCAAACTAAGTCATTTCATATCAACTTTGAACCAAAACTCATATGTCACATTCATTACACTTTTACCATTCACAATACATTCATAATTTATCACACATTGTACATGACATCTTAAACAAACATACATTAAAGAGTGTAGAAAACATATTGTGTTGCATTAATTTTGATTTTCATCAATAATCCCAACTTTTTGGTGTATCTTGATCATTTACTATAAGCTTAGGTGCTAAAACAAATATTTGAAAACTAAAGAAGCAAGAAGAATTGTAAAACAAGAAACTTAGCAAAGGCTCATGGCACTAAGGGGCACATCCTTGCCACTAAGCATCATTCTTCTTGCAAATCTGGTACTTAAGCACCACTTCTATGCCGCTGAGCACCATACCAGAAGACAACAACACAAAAACTTGATCTTATTGAACTCAAAACCTATTCAAATGACCAAATTGATATTCTTGATACTATGATTGATTATAAAACATGTTTAAACCATAGATTGAATATCAATTTGCTCAATTGACTAGAGATTCAGTTCACCAGATCAAGTCAAAAGCCACTGAAAACCCAAATAATAATTCAGCATATGAAATACCAAAATGCAACAATTTCAAAAGCAAGCCCAATTCTAAATGACCCAAAAAAAGACCCTAAACATCAAGTTCCTCATAACTCTAACTCTGCTAGAATTTTACTTGTACAAACCCCTTTATTTTAAACCAAAAACAAACCATCACTTTGATTTTTCACCATATCAAAAACCAATAAGAATTTCCAACCAATTATATCATCAAATCCATCAGTTTAAGCATAAAAAACAAGTATATTCAACAAACAATCACAACAAAGTTCTTTCAATATCAAACAACATATATTCAAACCAAATCACATAATCATGCATCAATACAACAAAATTTCAATAAGCTCAATCCATATAATTCAACTTAAACATTCCAACTCATGTTATCAAAGTACTTAAAACTTAAGGTATTTAGCTTCCCTTACTTGACAGATGACCAAACTGCTCTAGAGAGCCTAAAATAGTCTCAAATGCATAGGAAGTCCTATCTCCTACGAACCACATAATCAAGATCAAGTGAATCGTTAGAACCACTGATCAACAGAGACTCAGATTGAAGACTCAAAAGAAACATGCAAGCTGAGTGAGACCCCATATAAAAAATATAAGAAAAGGGTTGAAAACTTACTCAAATGGAGAAACTGATCCGTTTATATTGAAGATCTTGCTGTAAGGATTAATCCTACAGTGTCGATTCTTCAATCCAATAGCAGGGAAGAAGAATTCTTAGAAAGAAGTTAGAGCACTCTAGAAAAGTAGTTTTTAGAGAGGTAATATATTTTAAAATGATGAACTCGTTCATAATGAAACTATTTATATTGAAATCCTTTAATATTAAAAAGTTGAGTAAATTTTGTTATTTTTTAAGCCACCACCATTTCTAAAATATTATTTTTCGAGGTTTTGCCATTATTATAATAACTAATCTAGATATCAATTTACCAAACTAAAAATTATTAGTTAGTAGAATAATCATAAATAAAAAATTATAATTAATTTATAATTTAATTTTTAAAATTTTAGCTACCAAGAAAATTAATTTCTAAATTAGTCGCTAAATTTTAAATTTGATCACTCATTATTCTTACAAAAGCCAAAGAGGATGTCTCCCATATCTCCCCTTTCTACTCTAATATATCTCACCAACTTTAAATTCATCTTCCTTCAGATAGTATAGTTTTTAATTAAGCACTAGTAAAAAAATTCATCAATTTAGAATGTAATATTGTAAGTTTCTTTTTTTCTTTTACTTTTCTTGCAGCAATATGCATGCTGATATTCTTGAGAGATAATTTTTTAGATGGTGATGAGACTGATTTATGGTATGATAAATAATTTTTGTTGTTTTACATTCTCAATTCGGAAATATTCGAAATATTTAAAGAGCCAGAAATTAGTTTTGCAAATTTAATGCTACATTTATTTGTAAAATGTAAACAAATTCATTACAAAACTTATTTGTGAAATGTTACTGGAAAAGACTTAAAAAATGTCTTTCAAATAACTAGCTTTTGAAATTTAAAATAATACATTCCAGAAAATAATTTCTGAAGTCCTTTGAATAAATTCTGAAATTAATTTTTGGAAGATAAAACATATTCTAGACTCTAGTTTTCTAAAAGTTGTTGATATAAAAAGTGGTCAAAAAGATAACAACAGTGAAGAAAACACCAATTTCATCATTGTTGATGACAGTGGAAGAGAAAGGTACGACTGCAAGAAGGGTAAAAGAGTTATTTTAAAAGATAGGAGGTGCAGAAAGAAATAGTGGAGTGTAGAAAGCAACTCTGAAGTGATTTCAATTGGATCAAACAAGTTCCTAGTACTCGGCCTAAATTATTAGGCTTTTGCATTCAGCACCCTATAATTACTAAATTGACGCCTAAACTTTCAAAAAACCTGAAATACCTTCCTCATTGTATCACACCACCTTAAATGTAGCCACTACCATCATGGCCGGCACCGTTAAGAAAGAAGAAGAGAGAGAAAATACTATAATAGAAGAAAGAAAAAAGCTCTTTTCAAACGCTTGAATTTTTCTGTGGATTTGAACTTGTCAAACGCTTGAATTTTCAAATTGTTGTAGCTAGACGAATATATCATAGACTTTAACAAAAGCTGAACAGAAAATGTTAAAGCAGTGAAAGTCACACACGATTACATAAGGTGTTTAATTTTTATGTTATAGAAAATAAATAGGGTATATTTTAATCTTGGCTTTACAATATTACATGACATTTTAAATTTTTTAAAAGAATATAATTTTGACCTTTCTTAATTTTTATCAATGGTTTCGATTTTAGTTTCTGATTTTACAAAATATGTATGTTTGGTCCGATCCTTAGTTTTTCATATGTTTATTTTTACATTTTAATGATTAAATTATGTTTACAAGTAATATTTATAATTCATAAACAACACACAAATATGATCATCGAACCAATTCTTTTCTTCTAAAATTAGAAAGCCAATAATCACAGAATAAAATCGTATGTAAAAAATAATAATTAATAATATTTTCAAATATAAGTTAATACAATTCACACAATGTTTTATATTTAGATATCATTTATTTTAAATTTATATTTTAAATAATTTCTTATTTTTGGTATCATTTCTCGGAAACCATATGAATTAATTATGCATAAAATTTATATTATAATTTTATTAAATTGTAATATAAGTAAAATATTTTTCTAAAAATTATCCTGAACTTAGAAGAGCCATTTTTGACGAAATTCCCTTTCACTAAATTTTGAAATCTATTCCACACACAGTTTTAATTTTCAGTTATGTAAATCATTTATTTCTGAAATAAATATGCAAATAATTAGATCATAGGGTAACATTTATTGTTCATTTAAATACTGTTTTGCATGCATTTTTTAATACCATTTGTGGCCTTGCTTTTTCATATAGTTGCTTCGTTGATTAAATTGTATTCATTAGGTTGTTGTTATAGTTATCTCATGATATAAATAATATTAATTGTCTTTCAGATCAACGAATAAATAACAATGTACGTATTAATTATTATTATTGTTACTTCTTTATATTTTTTATTATTTCTTTGCTTCTTTGTTTTTTTCCATTTAGTAAATAAAAATAATAAAATAGATCCAGAACATCTTTTATCACAAATAGATAGCAAATAGAACTTAAAGATGGAAAAAAAAATTCTAAATAAAACCTATAACTTAATGTCTACATATGACCCACAACCTTTATTACTCAATATAAAAAGTATATGAATAATTAATGTATATAAACTTGTCTGGAAGTGGATAAATTAAACAATGTTGGAGTTGGTAATTTTGAAATACTTAAATTAGCACAAATTAAAGTATTACACTTTTGTGTAGAGTTGTCAAAATGGGTCACAATAAGTGGATCAACTCGGCTTACCACAGGTTTGGATCGGATTGGATTTAAAAAATTGTATTTTTATTTTTATGCGGGTCAGATTTTAATTCCACTCTTTTAAATTCAGTTCGTCTAGGTTGAATCCATGGTGGACCAGATTGGTCTACCAACCCACCTACCTAATTTTATTTTATTACAATTTAATTTTAATTTTATAAAAAATATTTATTATTGTTTTTGTTTGTTTAGATTTGAATTATAAATAATTTGTAATTTTTTTATTTAAAAAAATTATAATTAAGTGACTGAGTGAGTCAACTCATTTACTCACCAACTGTAGATTTTGGACAGGCTCAAATTTTTTTTGATTAACTGATAAATAAGTAAGGTTAAGTTGGGTTCACTTACTAGATAATTAACCCATTATAAGTCATAATAAGTCGAGCCATGTACCCAATGCCCTACTTCTATACGTCCACCATCCATTAACAATTCAATTGCTACATTTAATCATATTTAATTTGTGATACAATATTTTGAGTAAAGATTTCCTGAGCTTTTTATTGCTGTTTTCTGCTGATTATTAATAATACACTGACGTGATATATTATGAAACACAAAATTTTTATTACTTTTTTTCTAAGATAGGTGCCGTTTCTTAATTTAAAACTAATTCATTCACAAAATTTTCAAGCCATTAGATACGAAGTTATCTAAAGTCAAGAAAATGAGACTAATTCAATAGATTTTATCAAAATAATCCTAACTTATTCATATTTAAAGACCAAATTTAAGGACTTGAATTAACTCTTATACTAAGTTAATTTACAATAAAGATAATCTTATAAGTAGTTTGTTGAATTCATTAAATTTAAAATTTATTTCTTAAAATAGTATCTAAATTTTGTAAAACTTGTTTTAATAAAATTTATTGTTTATGGAATATAGGTTTATATATTTAATGTAGTTATTGAACTTTTAACAAAGTAATCTTTTATTTAGAAAAATGATATTTTGATACATAATTTTTTTCATCTATTTCACATTATCATTTCTTATTTTTTATTTTCTTTTTCTTTTCTAAAAATTACAAAAATTCACTTTTTTTAATACCATTTTATCGTTGTTAAGTTTTTCAAATAAATGTTAATGTATGTAATATTATCCTTATTCTTTTACTTAATAGTTGGTACGATACTTTATCATCTATAGTGTAAATCTTTCACTTTTAAAAGATTGCTTTTATAAATTATATCATAGGTTTTAACATAAATAAACCTTATTAAGTAAAAATAATCTCAATTGCAAGTGTGTAGATATGTAATCAAAGTTATTTCAGCTTAATAAACATATATATGCGAATACATTACAAGAAAGTTGTTGTATCTATTGTTTTTAAAGTAAATACAGATGTTTCAACAAAAGTGACAAAATGAGAGAGAATCTTGAATACATAGACAGATACAAACAGAAAAATGTCTGAGTGAAACACTGTTCATGATGAATAAGAAACAATTCTTTAAACAAGTAAATATACAAGAAACATGAATCTAAAGTCCAGAGGTAAAAGGAACACCAGTGTTAGGTATCCAAGAGTTGCCAGCAATGAAGTTTCCAACAGTAAAAGGTGTGGCCTGAGATGCGCTTGTGAGAACATGGTAACCCTTCCAAGTGACCCTATTGGCAGTGCTGGAGCCAGGACCAGTGTTTGCATATTCTGCATAATACAAAGTGTCCAAAGCAAAGTTACCATCCCATTCCATCCATCCAGCAGGGTTGATCAAACTGTCAAGATAGGTCTTCATGAACACTGTTCTTGAGTACTGCTTCCAGGGCCTGCCAAGGTATGATTTCACAGAACTAGGGTTGAAGCCTGAGGCACCAGTCACCTTGGAGTTGTGGATGATGATTCCAGTGTTCTGGTTAGGGTCAGTTCTACCCTGAGCAGTGACTGTGATGGTTTTCTGAGGAGGGCTTCTGGCATAGATGTTGCAGTTTTGCAAAACCACAGCAGCATTGCCAAAGATGAAATCCACTGTGCCATATATGTCACATTCTCTGTAGAATTGCCTCTCTGAATGAACATATAATGTGTCTTGATAACCTTCAAAACTGCATCTATAAAATACTGAAAGATCTGAACCAGAACGCAATGCCACTGCTTGATGATTTGCTGCTCCTGCAGTGTTCCTGAATGTGATGTCTTGAGCAATGAATCCATCACCCACAGCAGCTGTAAAATGAAAGAAATATTAAAACCTAAATTTTAAACTTAACTTAATCTCGCATAATCAATTTATAAAATAAAATTTACATTTTTATATATTATTATGAAATTATTTTATCTATTATAGTTGACGTTGATTTTTAATATTTAATTAAATTACAATAATTTTCTTGTTTAATTTCTATTTATTTGAAGTTCTTATATTTTTTTTTTTTTTTGTAAATCGCAACTATATATTCATATTATCGATTTGCATTCTAAAGTAAAGGTTTTGTTTTAAATTTTTATATCAACCCAACAGCATATATGTCCTTATCCTCACGTCGTACCAACTACTTTTGAATTGTTGAATTGAATATCAATGAAAACAGTTTTCATATTCTACTTTAATCTACCTTCTGCATCTTCAACTTAGAGAAAATATCAAAGTGGGTACCATGCTTTTGGTTTAGGAATCAAAGATGATGAATGCACATTTTTAGAACGGTCCCTCTAAAGAAAATATAATAATAATAATAATAATCTAGAAAGCATTCTTTTCTGCATGCCTCATGTCTCTTCTGTTCTTTTTACCCCTGAAAGTCAAACTTCAATCACATTACCTCAACAATTCAATTAAGATTCTTAACCTTAAATTACTTCTAAGACAAGTTTTGTGTGTCTGCCCCATATATTTTTGAAGCAACCAATTCAACTCAACCACGTAAATTATCTCCTAAATCAAACATCAAGCTAAACAACGTTATATTTTCTCAATTCCAATGGGAAAACACCGCATAATGTCTCTTTCACACTTGCAAGTTAAAATATATCAAAGATAAAATTTTGACAAAATAACAAAATTTTACCATAAATGATTGTTGCTTGAAGTTATTAATGTTTCATGGTTGAGCTCCACCAACTATACTCAATCGCTAATCAAGATAAATTATTATAAATTTTCTTTTGTCTGTATCCAAATAATCTATTGTTGACAAGGACAAAACTATATTTAGAATTAATTATGAGTTCAACGTACAGTTATATATTAAAATATGGCTGTTATTTCCTTCACTGACAAATGTAAACTTACGGTGATTTTTATCATTCTATAAGTATCAAAACGTAGTTTTTCTTTCTTTCTCTTCCCTAACAAATAAAGAGGTATAAAGTAAAGTTGACGCTAACAAAGCATTACGTCTATAATTAAGTTTTAGCTTCTACATCAGGGCAATCCTTGATGAATTTACAGACAAAAAGTATAACGTTATCAAACTCGATTATGTATTGACAAATTTTATATAGGAAAAAGGTTTTTTAACAATTTATATATATATATATATATATATATATATAACTTTTTTATGTGTAATCACATAATATTTTTATTGACTTTATAATAACCACTTTAAAAATTATGTCTATAACAGTATATAAAAGTAAAATTCATTGTCAAGTTAAAAATAAAAGTATTTACACCAGATATTTATTTATTACTGTAAATTAGTCTGACTGGTACTAACCTCAAAAGTAAAAAGTAAAATCTTTCTTTAGATACCTCAAGTTTTGTTAATTAATAACTTTAAACTGGCGCTTCTAACTTAAATACAAAGTGTATGATCTTGACTAATGAACCAGTAATATACGTCACGGATAAGTTAAAGCACATTATATATAAATCTATCGATCTATATATAACATAGCCAATTAATAAACCATAATTAGTTTGGTGATGTAATAAAAAATGAAGTTAAAGTCAGAAAGATGCTTACCAACAGTGGCTGAATTGAATGTTGTGGAGCCTCCTCCAACACTTTTGCTACCTGTGATTATGGTTTTTCCAATTCCATCTCCAACCAACATAATATTCTTTGATTTAACCTCAACTTGTTCATTGTATACTCCACTCTTCACATATATCACATACCTTCCACTGCTACTTGGAGCAGCATCAACAGCAGCTTTCACTGTTGTGTACTTTCCAGAACCATCTTTGGCCACAATCACATTAGCCTTAGAAGCTGCTGAAGATGATTGCAGCAACTTTCTATCACTTGGTTTCACCCATGTAGGGAATCCCTCTTGGGTACTAGGTGGTTTGAACTGGGTATTGGGGTCCTTGTTGAGAGAGAGGGTGTTGCTCAACAACTTTGTGACATTATTGGATAATAAGGGTAGGATGTAATCTGTGACACCAAGTTCATAGAAGCCGATTCTACATGTCTCGAGGTTTGTGAGGGCTGTGCTGAGCCATGTTTGTGCATCAGTTTGTGTGCATTTGGTGTGGGAGTCAAGAGTTTTGTTGAGTCTTTGAATGGTGTACTCGTAGAGTTGAATGCAATCGTTCCATGCAGATTTTTCATGGTCGTTGCGGCACTTTGGCCCTATGGAATGCGTGTTTAGTTTACCCCTTTCTGCTCTATCTAAGGCAAGTTGAAGGGAAACTTTGAGAAAATCGGATTTGCTTTTGATAGGTGTGTTGAAGGCATGGTTGGTCAAGTAGTACTCACAAGGTTGAGGGTAAGGGGTTTGGTTGCACCATGATTGAATATCTTTCAATGAGTAAGAGAAGGCCACAGAGGAAAATAGCAAGGGAATAAGTAGAAGGGATATTAGTAAGGAAAATGAAGATGAAGATGAAAATAGTGATGCCATAGTCAGAATTTGCCTATGACAAAAGTAAGTTGTGTTTGAAGGGGCTTAGAATGAGAGGGTGGAAACAAAATACTAGGGTTTAGATGGAGATGTGTGGGGTTGATGTCCTAAACTAGAGGCTTTATATAGAAGGAAAAGAAGGGTGGTTTGCAAGGACCACGATGGATGTAAAGTTGTAAACTAGGGACTGCTTACCATGTCTTACTTTTCAAAATCATTTTCTGTTTGCTAGCTCTATATTTTCATGCACGTCTGCTGGATCATTAGTGTAACAACTTTTGCAATTTATTAATTCATATAACATTTAAGTTGGTTTCTATATACTTTTTTAGTAGCAATTTACAGAAAATTTGGAGAATAAAAAATGAAAAATGGATAATACGTATCCAACTTTGACCTAGAGAAAGTCATGGCTTGTCCCAATCGCAGCAATAAGCTTCCAATAAAACGCGTTATATATAGTTATGGTTATATAATATGTTTATTTTTCATGATAATCTCTTACTAGTTGAGCTTTATTTTCTAGGTTATCTAGATAAATAATTTTGCCAATTGTTTGCTAAATTGTTATGGTCACAGTTAGGCAAACTGCTTTCTGATTTGAACTTTTCAACGAGAATTGGCTTCATGTTAAACACACCCTAATTGAAATATATATATATATATATATATATATATATATATATATATATATATATATATATATATATATATATCAATGAACTGGTATGCACTATTGGCATGAAAATTTAAAAATATAGATTTAGTTATTTAGTTTGAAAAGGCAGTAGTTAATGGTAAAATATGTGGAAAAATGGACCCTTTGGTTTAAGTGATTCCAACATTTGTATATGTTTGTGTGGATTACACATACATATGTATCCAGATAGACGGGGAAAAATACAGCGTCGAGGAGATTTTCTTGCTAATATCCTGTTAAGCGATGAAATATTGGTTAATATTAATGTTCTTTGTTGACTTTGGGACAGTGATGTATAGGGTTGATTATTTGAAAGATGAACATTTTGAGGTATTACATATTAAGGTTCCTGCTTGCTACTTTATATGCATGTTAATTAAATAAAAATATTAGTTCTATTGATTCATAGAAAATAACATCCAGAAAGAAAACCGAGTTGATGACTGTGAAATAATATTATTATGAAAGAAATAAAGATATATTGATATTTTAACGTGTTAATTTAACCCAATTTATGGGATTTGGCTCATGATAAATACTTAGCTTGTAAAGACATAGAAAACTGTATTTTATAAGTAGAAAATGATATTTTAGAACTGAAAATAGTTTAAAAATAAAGAGACTTGATTATTTTAATATTAAATTGTTTTAATATAAATATATAGTTTTATTATTATTAAATATATTATCTTTATTTTATATTTATTTTTTATCTTTAGTTAGTTTGTTATTATTTCTTATTTGTATTTTGAGCTTAGTTCATATTTTTTTTATTATAAATAGAAGACCCTAGGTGTATTTTCAACAAGGAAGATTAATCGTATACATAGTGTTTACTATATTTAACATGGTATCAGAGCTCTTTGGAGGAAAAAAATTTGTTTCCTCTATCACTACACTGACCGCTGCCGGCAACAACACCATCATCTACAACTACCACTATCAGAATTCTAGTTTTAATCGATGGTCACATGGTTTTGATCGTCTCGGTCAGGCGATCACCATGCCATCTATGACGCTTTCATCAGAGCTCATATGTGCTCTCAACACCTTTAGAAGTTGTGTATATGCTCCATTTTCCGTCGTGCATGGTGGTATATCTAGTAGCAATTCAAAGTGTTGAGGTCACTCGTTTTCCTCTTTTAGGTTAATCTTGCATTGTCGCACGTCTCGTCTCCTCTCAGGCAGCTATTCAGAGCATCGAAGTTGTTCCTTTTCCTTTTTCAGGTGCCTTGATTGGAAAATCTTGGATTTTTATGGTTTCTTTCTCCTGTTCACCAATGGCTTCTTCCATTGTCGTCTCTTCTGACCTCCTTTTTTGTCACCATTACGTTTAACCCGTCCATATATGTTTTTTCTCCCATGGAAAAGATGGTTTTTGTTAATTTATTTATAGTCATGGTGGTTCTCTAACAATGACTTCTTTATCTACTAGATGTCAACAAAATCCAAAAATCATGTTGTTGTAAAAAACTAATAGGAATAATCGATTCAGACTTAATAATCAATTATTTCAGTTAGAATTTTTATCTTTGCTGAAAAAAAACTCTGAATAATCGATTATTAGATCTGATAATCGATTATTGTAATAGGTATTAGACCTGATAATTGATTATTTCTATAGGTATTGTTGTATTTGCTTAAAACTCTTTGGAATAATCGACTATCAGGCTTGATAATTGATTATCTCATAAGAAAATGGATATTTATGGTTTGTGAACATGTTTATGTATATGTTTACGGTGGATGGATCTGATGGTATACATGATGCTTCATGAAATGTAATTGGAATATTAATGTGTATGGTAGTTGTTCACACATGACATGGTGGTTATGACGATATGCATAGTTATAATACATATGATTGCTTTATGGATAATTGTTAAACTGATTTTTTGTCGCACAAAATCAGAACAAACTAAGTTTCCCCACTAATGTAGTATAGGGACAACCTAGGTATCAATCCTCGGACTCGACTAAAATTAAGTTTAAAGTGTAGAGTTAAGGTCTTGTAATTTATTTACTTATTTACTACCTATTAACTAATGCAAGGTGGGGAAATAAAATTGAAGTTGAAAGAAATGAAACTAAAAAGAAAATTTGTTTAAAAGATAGAAAGAAAATTAAAATGAAATGAAATGAAATAAAAGAAATTAGTATTCTAAACTACGTAACAAAAAAATACAACCTAAACTAATATGAGAATTAAATGCAATAAAAAAATAATCAAAAATCAGAACTGCAAATAAACAACTAGAATTGGAAATTAAAACTAAACAAATCCTAAAAGCTAAATGAATATGTACAAATCAGAGGTAATTGAAATTTAATGTTGCAGACAGAATTGTAAAATCTACAATGAAGAAAAATCAACAAGAAATACCTAGAACTAATGATTAAAGGCAAAGAATCAGGTGAGAAACTCATGAATCAGAACTAACTCCAATCATTACTAACAAAATATAACCTAAACTACCAAACAGAACAAGATCAGTGAGTAAAAGATCACAATTTTGAACTAAACTACTAAATAGAATAAAGTTGTTGGATAAAAGTCACAAAGTTGAACTAAATTTGCTTGAAATGGCATATCAATTGAATTATTATTATACATGAAGACATCCTGTTCATAAATTGTCCACCTCGGGGTCTCAAGTTCTAATATAGAACTTAAAATGAATAATAATCAATTGATTTACCAAATCAAAACAAATTCAATTCCAAATCTACAAACAACCACTCACAAAAACTAAAAGAACATGAATTAAAATATTTTTTCATTGATTGAACTCTTATCTGGCTCAGGAAGACATCTCGTTCACTTACGCCCACCTCGGGGTCATATAATTCCAAAAAGGAATTTCAATATGCAGATTTATGAGTTCAAATCAATTTTCCTTTAAAAACACAAGAACGAAAAGCAATCATCAGAACAGAATAGTAAAGCAATTAACACCGAGAAAATTAAAGTAACCGAGAGTTTATTGATAAGAATGAAGTTTACAAGAGATATTACCGAAAGAAACGCAATTGCGATCATCACGGCTGTCACTTACCGTGAATGTTCGGTCAAACGCAGGAGAAACGAGAATCTACTCTTGTGGAAAGCGTAAACGCAAACCCTAAGCTCTCGATCACTCTAACTACTCTTCAGAAACTAAAAACTAAAAAATGTAAATTGTCAAAGAATGTGAAAAATGTCTAAGAGTCTATGTAAACTATGTACATGGCAGGAAACCCCTTTTTATAGGGTTGTAAAGAAAGAAGAAAAAAATATTGAAAGAAAGGAAAGAATGAAACTTGTTCTCGACGCTTCGGGCTTCATCTTGATCCAACGGCTTCCATAAGCATTGCTTTCCAAACCCTCTGATCAACTCCACGTCAGCACCGGTCAGCTCCTCATCTTCTTCGGTCAGCTAATGCACGTGCTTCTTCGCTCTCTAGTTCTTTCTTCTCTCGTTCTCAACAAACCAAGCCCTAACTCGTAGGTGTGTTATTTCCAAATGAATTGCTTGAAGTTTTGACCCCTAAAGAAGGCTCTCCACCAAAATGACTTAGGAGATAGAGACCCCTAGAAGTGCACCTACTGCCACTCCTTACCAGAACGGCGTCGCTGCACTAAAGTGTTGGCCAAGTCAAGCTAATTTCCTTTAATTGAAATAGCCCAATCAGACCAACAGCAGGCCCAATTCTTAAAGCGTGGCAATTTAAAATAAAGTGCAGTGTTCCAGCTCGTGGCAGCATCAGTAGTAGTGCTCCCAAGACACGGTCGTTTCACTAAAAGGGAAGTCAACTCTGCTGCCCAAAACTCCAGTGCACCCACGGCCCAATCAGCACAAGTGGCCCAAAATATTTTTTCAATCTGCCATTTCAATTAAATTAAGCACAGGGTTAATCAACAATTAAGAAGAAACACTTCAGCAATTAAGAAAAATTAAAAACAACCTATTTAAACTAAAATCAAGAAAAGATTTTTTATTAAAAGATATTTTTCAAAAATACTAATTTCCTAATTATGAACAAACACTAAAAAAAAACACCTAAAAATATATTTTTAACTAAAATTTTATAAAACTACAAATTTATAGAAAAATCCTAAAACTGGCCTATTTCTAAACAATTAAGAAGAAAAACAAGCTAACCTAGACTTTTAAACACATAAAAGAATGCAAATTTGGAGAGTTATCAATAATAAGTGTGCATTTAGTATGATGTGAAAAGGATCCCATGGAAAAATCCTTATGGTTGTTATGTTATGTTATGTATTGAAGTAGGGACTCCGAGATTGGGGAATGATTCTGACACCCTCAATAACTCTCAATCTCAAGTAGAGATGGGTGGTTATGTTGTGGAGAGTAGCAGGAGATCTTAGTTTGTGGTCATTGGTTTTGGCCATAGATGTTTGACGGATTAATCTTTGTGTGTGGTAGTATGATGGAGTGGTAGTATGATATGGGCAAGTTACTTCACTACACACGGGGTAGGTCCCTAATAAATATGAAATCAATACATGTATCTGGATGATCAAAGTCTAAAGTTGATATGTTTATTCCTATATGGATTGATTTATATTATGAAGATGACATTGTTGTTTTCAAATGTATGAAGTTTCTTTTGATACTTTAGTTTACCCTTTCGTCTTTGTCTATTCTTGTGTGTGCTTGTTTTCTCTTTTGCAATGATCACCTTAAATGGTGTGAGCTTAGGGGGGACGTCCTTCCAGTTGATCCAGCGCGAGGTGTGGCGAAACAGTGACATAGTTAAGTTTTATTAGTTCTCTAGGTGTAAGTCTTCAACTTTAGAAATCTCAAGTTTCTTGTCAATTATCTTATTTGTAGTAATTATTTTAGTAGTTTTATACTAGTAAAATGAGATGTTACGTGGTTCTTATTTACATGGGTTTGAACTTGTTCTTGATCCACATGGATCAAGGTGAAAGAATATGTAAAAAGAATTTTATAGAGTAAAATGTTCATAAGTCAGGACTAATCCATCAGAATAATCCATGAATCATTTTCTAACGAAAATTTATTTTTTAAAACTTAAAAGAAAAAATATTTACTTAAAATTGTTTATGAACTTGAAAAATATTTACTCAAGCCCATGCCAATACATGCATGATTAGGTGAGACTATAGTCAAGTTGGACTACATATGTATTTAAACATACATACATATGTGTATATATATATATATATATATATATATATATATATATATATATATATATATATATATATATAAAAGACGATATATATTGAGGTACTCATCCTTTTCTGAGTATTCATTCTCCTTGGGTTAGGTTGGAGTTGTGCTTATAAAAGATATTCTAACGCTCAAGTTAGTCTTTTGCGTCAACAAACAATAAATATAATAATTAATTAATGTAATCAAAATATCTCGTAATATGTGTTATTTATACTTACTATTTATGGACTTTTACATCTATGGACCTAGGCCTATTGGCCCAAATATCTATTAGCTTTTGACTTATCACAATTAAGCATGGGTCATTGTGGATAATTGTCTTGTGTAATGTTGTGATGGTCGAATATGGATGGGCTGAATACGTGTCGATTTAGTAGTTCCACATGTATTCAATCAGGGACAGGTCCTATACAAGTATGGTCGAGAGGTACTCAATCATATACAATACATAATTTCCTCAAGGTTTACGTGCTACATGTTAAAGGCTTACAAAGAGCTTCGACGTATTAGGTATTGGTAATCAGTCTTTAGTATGGCTTGTCAATCATGATGTTGATACTCAGTAGTCATCATGCAAAGAAAATTTGCATCTTTGGCTATGTAACCTTATAGGTATAATAACCCCTAACCTCGAGAACCATAGCGATGAAAAGGTTATAATGATGAAGTATCAGATATGGCATGGAAAAGGGGATGAAAAAGCGTGGGAAGGACGTTTTGTACAAGAACTGATGCAATGCTTGGAAGGGGTAGAGTTGCAATCCTTTAACTTCGAGGAGATCTAATGGTTGAGGGAAAAGGGTGGGAAGATGAAAGGTCATGAGTTTTCCTATATAAATAAGGGTCTCATTTGCCACATTTGAACACTAAGTTTTCTGAGAAATTGCTCTAGCTTTTGAAAAAAGTTAATTATTTCAAGAGCTGACTACTAAAAATAGTGGGTCAAATATGAATTATGGGGAGGAAGTAGATAGTAGTAGTAGTAGTCGGATCTCAATATTATCGGACGCATAATCATCCTCTTTTTTATGAGTACATCACTTTTTTCTTTTAACTTCACATTCGATTACACATTGATGATTTTACAATAGATGTGATCATACTTTTAAATCTTGCACCAATGTAACTTCTTCCAAATAGTTTGGGTTGCCTCTTCAAGCCTTTTATATTTGTATGTTAAGCTCTTTGTTTGTCCCCTTTTCCTGAATGCTTTCTTAATTTTTACTTGATGCGGCCAAGGGATCCAATTACCTGTCTATCTTTGGTGATTAAACCGAGTACCTGTTTCCTAGATGCCTATTCCCAATTCTTTAAGATGTTCAAGAATGGATTCTTTAAGATAGTGATGAACCCAGCTAGCCACTCACATGTTTATGACAAAAAGACAACCTAAAATTTTCCTTTTAATGGACCAATAATCCTCTTAGGTATAACGAGTAGCCAAAGGACATATTATCCGAGAAGGATCGAAGAATAGTTGAAATCTTGAATAAGCTCCTTAGAAAGCTACTTGCCAAAAACATTAGTAAAGTTTATCTATATAATATGTGGTACATATAAAACAGCTTGTAACTTGAATATTTTTTAGTCTGAAAATTTTGTGGTACTTACAGGTTACATGACTCTACACGCTACCAAGATAGAGACTGATGAGGACATATTGCGCAGCATGAGGAACCAACTAACTAAGAAGGCTAAAAAGGCTTGAGTAGTAAACATCCATCAACCCATGAGTGGCACCAAGAGGTATATGCCCCCAAAGTAGCAAGGCATGAGTAAGGATAAGAAGAAACTAAGTTGAGTTCGCTAAGTTGGTAGTTCTGGTTCTAGTAGTTGTTAGAATGTTGGAGAGTGAGAAGTTGGAACAAAGATAAAGAGCAACAATCGCTTTCCTTAATGCAAAGATAAAAGAAACAGAGAGAGAAGAGAAAAGTTTTGTATTGAAAACTCAAAACTGAAAGTGTACAGGTGCGTAGTTATATAGGATGAAAGTGGAATCTGTCAAACCCTATTAACTACAGTTGTCTTAATAAAAAGAAAAAATATATCTGACTTATAATATCTAATACTCCCCCCTAAGTCAGATACTAAGAGGTAGCCCCCCAATTTACAAAAGAAGCTGTAAATTTCCCAATTCTGAAAACCACAATCCCAGAATCAAGAAACCCGACTCAAACTTGAAACCCTAACTCGTCATAAACTCGCCTCAAGCTGTCGTCGTTGTGAGGGTCGTTGCCTCTACTCAAGACGCAGATCACCAAATCTCCTTCTCAGAGCAGTCGAGCGGTGTATGACTGAACGGTGACATGCAGTACTTGCACTTGCCAGTCCTTTGAGAGGTGGATGCCAATTTGCACGAGTTGTGCGACCAAGACCGAACAGTTCGAAAAGCATAACCGAACGATGTTCTTCAAGTCTCAGTTCACCAATAACTCCCCTTGCTTCTTTGACAGTGTTCGCTTCAATATTTATCTTCTTCCCCGCTGGAATGTCAGCTAACTTCCAGATTTCTTTCCTCTCAACAGGATCAGCTTCTTCTTTCATTGCATCCCTCCACACGGTTTTCTTCAAGGCCTCTGTTTGACCGATCAGTCCTGTGTCTACCATATTCAAGGCTTCAGCCTGACCGAGCGGTTCTGCATTTGCAAACATAGCTCCGTGCACTGGACCTTCCTCACCACCAGTCCGTGTCTCAAAATTCATCTTCCCTTCTGTAACGTCAGATTCTTCACACCTTGTGGATTTCACTAGGCTGATACGAAACGTATTATCCTTCCAGATCTTGCTCCTCAAGATCAAATTTTTCTTTTTATCAAACACTTCAACCTTATTGAAGTTTCCCATTACTACCGTACAACCCTTTTGGATTATTTGGCCAATACTTAGAAGATTGTACCTTATTGTAGGCACAAACAGCACACCAGTTAGAATGACACATGAACCATTCTTCCTTCTGATAACAACATCACCAACTCCTTCTACCTTTGAAGTGCTATCATCTGCAAATCTCACCATGCTTCTCTCAGTCTCTGCAAAATTTATCAACCAATCTCTGTGGCAGGTCACATGATTCGAACACCCCGAATCCAAATACCACAGTTTGTCTTGAGAGTGTGAGCTTACTGCAGATGTAGTTGTCATCAATATGATGGCTTCTGAATCAGATTCTACTTTAGTTGCATAGGCCTCCTTTCCTTGACCATTATTCTGTTCCTCCTTTTCAGGATAGCATTCACTTGCATAATGCCCATACCTATGGCAATTAAAACACTCAATATTTCTCTTGTCCTTCTTGCGGTAATTCCTCTCAGGTTTGCCTTCCTCCTCTGTTGAAGATTCATTCTGGCCATCTTTATTCTTATATTTCCTCCACTTCCCTTTACCATGTTTCCCTTTCCATTTCTTGGTTGTCTTTTCCCCTTCATTCTTGACATGGTGAACCTTCAACGCCTGCTCCTCACATCTGATGGGATTTCGGTTTAGCAAACTTATTTCGTGTGCCTCCAAGGAACTTTGCAGTTCCTCAATCTTCATCTTCCCTGTATCTTTGAATTCTTGAATAGCCAGGAAAATATAATCAAACCGTCGGGGTAGAGACCGCATAACTTTCTCCACTACCATAACGTCACTAATGGATTCGCCACATCTTTTCATCTGATTAGTAATACTCAGGACTTTATTGAAGTAATCACTAACCTTGTCATTGTCCTCCATTTGCAGCAGTTCGTATTGTCTCCGCAACGTCTGGAGTTTCACCTTTCTGATTTTCTCGCTTCCAGAATGACAACGTACCAAGATCTCCCATGCTTCTCTAGTCGTAGACGCATTTTGTATCTTTTCAAAATGCACATCATCCACACATTGGTGGATGATCAGCAGTGCCTTGTCATCTTGTTTCCTGAACTCCTCCTTTTTCTGATCTTCCTTCGCAAACTCTGGTCCTTCTACTACACCACTCACACCTTGTATGCGAAACACAATCCGCATTTGAGTGCTCCACCTGCTCCAGTTCTTGTCTGTTAGAATTGGGAAGTTTATCGTAGAAAGATTAGCCATCAACCCTTCTTTGCTTTCTTGATCGTTCCACTCCACTCACAGCCAGTCGCACTACTCGGAAACGATACCCCTTAGATCCTCTCTCAACCTAAGCTCTGGATACCACTGTTAGAATGGTGGAGAGTGAGAAGTTGGAATAGAGATAAAGAGCAACAATCACTTTCCTTAATGCAGAGATAAAAGCAACAGAGAGAGAAGAGAACAATTCTGTATTGAAAACTCAAAACTGAAAGTGTATAGGTGTGTAGTTATATAGGATGAAAGTGGAAGTTGTCAAACCTTATTAACTACAGTTGTATTAACAGAAAGAAAAAATATATCTGACTTATAATATCTAATAGTAGTTTCCCTCCATAGATGCTCTTGTTCAGCTTTCGCTTCACCTAGCAAACGTTGACGCTCAACTTTACACTGACGTTCAACCTCCGCCTCCCTTTGCATTATGTCCCGCTCAACTTCGGCTTGCACTCGATCCCCCTTAGCACCTCTCGTGATATCTTCATTATTCCTTTGTAAAGCTTTGATATTTTGTAAATCTGGTGCATAGTCAATCCATTGTCGTCGCTCTTGTCCTCGTTTACACTCAAGTTTCCTTTAGTGTTTCTCATGGCAATGTCAAATTACCATGTCATGGGGTTGGGATCACATTTCTCCATGTCTGGTGAGTGCCAATTTATTCAGGTAAAAAATTGAATGCCTTTTATCCAAGACAAAATGATGATGAAAACTTCTCTTGATCCAAAACAAACAACACTTGGACTAAAATAGTTTTATCCTTAACAATGGGAATTAAAGTTTATTTATTGATAAACTAATTTCAAATAATTTTTTTTCTTAAAAAAAATGTTTCAGGTATAAAAACCTAAAATTTATCAAATAATAATAAAAAAATTAAAAAAAAAACAAAATAAAAACTACAAAGATAGATTGAAAAAAATTAAAATTACATTAAGGGCTTAGACCCAAATTCTTGAGATTGATTTTCAAACATGAGATCGACTCGTAATTAATCATAGGATAATATTGGTCAAAAATTATTCTACAATCAATAATAATAATCATAAACATTATTCTGGAGTAATTTTTGACCAATCACAGATTGACACGTAATCAATGTTCAAATATTGTCAAAAAAAATATTGTATAAATATCATTATCCTTAATCATATCACTTGTGGACTTGCAAGACCAGATACTGCAACATCATGATGGGGTCGGTTATGAGTCTAGCTCAAGAACTCTCTTTATATACTCAACTTACCCATACATAACGTCGGTAGAATCTTGTGCTTTCACTTTACCGTTTTTAATCACTGCATCTCATTTAAGAATTCTTAATAAATCGGTCGTTAGATTTCATCTTGGATATCAAGTAAAACATTTATATATTATTATGAGACGTTATATCATTAAATTAAAATGTAAAATTAACGCGATAAAAGCAAACAATTATTTTAAAATAATTTTATTTTTTTCATATATTATTTCGTAATATATTAAGCTGATTTCCATTTTCTTTAGTTTCTTATTCTTTTTCATCCAAAAAGTGTTGGCCCCACACCATCACTAATTTTTCTATGGTAGTTTCTTACACGAGGTCGCTTTATCTTTCAGCACAGAATCGTATTCCTACTAGATTTTATAATAATACCTACATGCTTATCCATAATAATTTCCAAATTAAAAAATTAATAAAGAAAATTAATTTATATATAAATTAAGAATATATATATATATATATATATATATATATTATAAAAAGTATTTTTATAAAGAAACTCGTTCAGATGTCCATATATTTTAAACAGAAATATGTTCACATATAATTTATTTCATCCATATTTCACATATATTTTTCAAATTTCGATAGCACTATGAATAACAGATTCGATTTATATATTTGATATTTATGCAGCACATGTAAATTCTGAAGAAGACTAAAACATTGTTAAATACTAATGGTTTAGCGTTGCTGTAAAGTTAAAGTTCTCTGGATAATGCTTAATTAAAAGTTGTGGAGAAGTCAAACATGAAACATTGAAAAACAAAAAAGTTGTGTGAAAAGAATACTTTATGCGTATACTTATTTAACGAAGAGCACATAGATAAAAAAATAATAATATAATATTCTTCATATTTTGAAAGGTGTTTGTAATCAAGGTATTTATATTCCTAATTTCTAGAAAACCCAAATATTACAGAATTATTAGCATCACAAAACTTATCAAAATCAAAATTCATCAGTCAAGAAAGAGTTGCTAGGTTTCTTTGAATGGATTTTGATTATTAAAAATAATAGTTACTCAAAGTCTATGTCTATCCTTAGGTTGACCCCTGTTCACCCTACCCAAAACAATTAGGTTATACCTTATAACTATGTGAATTTGTTAGAAACCATCTTGTAGTCCATCTAATAATTTTTATTCAATCATACATTTGATTATTTTAATTTATGGATAATCATAGTCGTCTTTGTAATTTTAATTGCTCACTTATAGTGACGATTTTTTTAACTATTTTTATATCCGAAAACTTTGCCCACTAATTAACAAAATGTAAAGGAAGCGTGTTTGTATTAATTTAAGTAAACAATTAAATTGTAATGTACAAGTGTATATAATTTTTTTAATTAAATATTATACTTCTTTTATCGTTGTGAGCAAAGTTATAGTTTAATTCTTTCTTATAATAATAAAATGTAAGAAACTTTGCAATCATCTTTAAAAACATTAAGCTCTTTTCATGTTTGATTTTTGTTATTTTAATATAATAATGAAAGTATATGTTTCTCTACACTTGAAAAATCAAACTTGTTTCACCAAATATAATAATAGAAGGATTTTGAGAGTCAATCTACATAATAAACTTAGTCTTTCCCATTTTTAACATCATTTAATTTATTTAAATAGAAAATTTTATAAATTTTGAGTCAAAATAAAAAAAGCTCCACACAAAATAGAAATATTTATTTTCATTTAAAATTGTTGGAAGTACAAACAAAATCTCACATCGAATAAAAATAGAGACAGATATAGATTTATTTACATATAGATACCTTTATTAAAAGAGACTTTTTAGAATGGTACTAAAAATAAAACTGTTACCAAATGTGAAGATTTGTGTGTATATCAAACCTCTCTGAGAGAAATAACATTATTTTCGATTATTAAAATAACCATGCAAGACTGTAAATTCAGTTAGGTATTTGATGTAAGCAACGTGAGTAAATTGTATATATTTATAGGAAAAATAATCTCTTTCTATGGAAATAAATTTATGGAAACTGGAATAAGCCTATAATAAATTAAAAAAGAATGTCACGTCACTGGCATTTTAATTTTCCTAATTCAATTTTCAGAGTCAAATTTACGATTCTTGTTACTTGTAAGTCATGCATTTGATGATAGCTTTGTGACATTAACACGTAAGATTATTCAATCATTGATGTTATAGTTTGTGAACTAAACAAATGGAATCATCATTTTATAACTCTAGTCAAAAGTCACGGTTGGGTTCAATTCTTAAACTACTTTTGTTTTTACGATAATTTCAATACACGGGTTTCTACACCACCAAATGGTGTCCACGTATAGAAAGATTAATGAACATTTTAAAATGATTTTTCCCATAATGTTTCTAAAAGTAATAAAAAATGAAACCAAAGTCATAACTAAATTATAGTGGAACTTGTAGTAAAAAATACTGGTCAAAATCTCAAACCATATTTTCTGAGGCGTGTAGATCACTGTCCTTAAGGACTTATCCGCGGTGTGTTACGCAAGTCCCCCAAGATACAACAAGAATTTCTCGAAATGTATTCGAGGATCACAGAACTAGCAAGATAGAGTTTATACCCAGGATAATTTTAGGAGAAGAAGACAAAGAATGAACTTTGGTGTGTTTAGGAATGGCGAAAGAGTTCTCTATTTATAGAGATA
>NC_028359.1:18494564-18517385 GCF_000741045.1 Vigna radiata var. radiata | reverse complement strand
TCATCTCGAGAGAAACAAACTCAGATTCCATTGTTGATCTCACAATAATTGTTTCTCTGGCTGATCTCCATGTAATCGCACCACCCCGAAGTGTGAATACATAACCACTAGTGGATTTTGTCTCATCTGAATCAAAGATCCAGTTAGCATCACTGTACCCTTCTAGTACAGCGGGAAATTCACTATATTCAATGGTATAATCCATTGAACCTCTTAAGTATCTCATAAGCCTAGCAAATGCATGCCAATGTTCCTGATTTGGACATTGAGTGTATCTACTCAGTCTACTTACTGCATAAGCATTATCACGTCTATAAAAACTCATTAAGCGCAGTAAGCTCCCAATTATCTGGGCATACTAAGAGACTGAGATAATAATTCTCNTATATTTTTCATTAAATTTAGAATTAGCATCATAAGGGGTACTCACTGGTTTCAGGTCATAAAACTCAAACTTCTTAAGAAGTTTCTCAATATATTGTTCTTGGATAGTAATATACTATCTCCCTTCCTTATGATTCTAACACTTAAACTTACATTGGTTTCACGCATGTCTTTCATTTCAAAATTCGATCCTAGAAATAATTTATTTCTAGCAACAATTTCATTCTCATTCTCTATCTGACATTATTCAATCATCATTCATCGTTATCTAAAGTCTCATCCAAGAATATACTGAGATCAATGGGTTCTATTCAAACAATAGATAACAAACNATAAATATCATTCCAAAATAANAGATCATTTACTACTATAANCCACCATTAAAATCAAATTTCCATCTAATTTAAAACCATTAATTTCCTTTCTGAATCAAATTAATTTCTCTTTCCAATAAATTAATTTGATTTCCAATTAATAAATAGTAATAACTTTGTTCCCATAATTATAATTATTATTATAAATTATCATGGTTATGAACATTTCCAACTATCATCTTTATCTTTTATACATATCATTCAATTTGATAATTCACTGCAGGTCATTCAATTCTACCAATCATATTCACCTTATTTCACATCAGCCAATTTAACAATAAATTAGCATTAAATATCTTAACTTCAAAATGTATCTCACATCAAAATTCTTTTCTGATTGGTTTAAAAAAAATCATATGCTTGTTTATAATGCACCAAAAAGCATATAAAATCATCACCAAGGCATCCTTGTACGTTTCAACAATTTTTAAAGCCCAACAAAAACTTTCTAATCAAGAATTAACATCACATATGAAGTAGTTTTCCAATCCGTTAATCCAAAGAAAACAGTTGTTATAAATTTCAGCAGCTTTAACTCCATAATAACATATTTATATTACTGAACTGTTTCCAAAGTTTAAATAGTGAAACGTATATATCATATCAACTCATTAGCCTAGAATTTCAACATGTTTAAAAATCCAAAGAAGATTCACTTTCACAACCCAAAACCATAATGCTTCAGAAACTTTAACTTAACCAAAACAATCATTCAAACAACAAATTATTCAATATTAATTTAAAATTACAAATCATTTATTATTTTAATTACTCATCTCACTACTTTCCATCNGCTCCTCCCGTGAGAAAAATNATCTTAGNATTNGGGTTCATCCAAGGGAAAAAAAATGAACAATAGAAAATTAAGAAGAAGAACCCAAGCTCTTTGATTATGGTTTATAAGTTCTCTGGTAAAAGCCCTTGAGTTTTAAAGCCATCATAAAAGAAATTATCACAAACGAAATTTACTTAGGGCTTGGAAAAAACTTATTTAAAAAATTAATTAAGATATAATCAAAGATAATATAGGGACTACAGTTTCATGTTGAAACTATCCAAAAAAAAACACCTTTATTCATATCACTCGTCAACATTCATACCTTGGTTACGAAAATTTATTTCATGAGTACAGAACAAAAATTATGGTCTTAGAACAATATTTTATCGAACATATATTTCTAAAATTCCTGGATCACTCAATTAAAACAGAAACATGAAATCATCTTTCAAAGCATTCAAAACTAAAAATAACAATTACGAAGTAATTAAAAATTGTTAGATTTTCGTACCTTTTTGGCTTTTTGAACGAGACTAAAATCTAAGTCCTTAAGATTGTAGTAAAAAATACTGATCAAAATCTCGAACCATATTTCCTGAGGCGTGTAGATCACTGTCCTTAAGGACTTATACGCGGTGTGTTGCGCAAGTCCCCCAAGATACAACAGGAACTTCTCGAAATGTATTCGAGGATCACAGAACTAGCAAGATAGAGTTTATACCCAGGATAATTTTAGGAGAAGAAGACAAAGAATGAACTTTGGTGTGTTTAGGAATGGCGAAAGAGTTCTCTATTTATAGAGATAAGAGTTCTCTATTTATAGAGATAGGGAAGAATACAATCAATAAAAGACAATAAAAAACAATAAATAATTTGGTCGTTGCAGCACTTAAGAATTTGGCTGTTGGAATATTACCGTTGGAGAAACGTTTCTTTTGCAATAATATGATATTATTACAACAGAACTAACTTTAAAAATAATTTATCTAACACAGGTTATATGGTTATATGCTAATCACATAAGAATTCATATTACTTTCTATAAAAAAAATCTTAAGATAATAGATTTATGGGTCTTTATCTTTATATATTGTTCAATTTTCTTATTGGATAATGATATGTGGACAACATTTTTTTGACAACATTTGAACATTGATTACGTGTCAATTTGTTATTAGTCAAAAATTACTTCACAATAATGTTTATGATTATTATTATTGATTATTGAGTAATTTTTTACTAATCACAGGTTGACACGTAATCAATGTTCAAATGTTGTCAAAAAAATGTTGTCTAAATATCATTATCCTTTCTTATTTCTATCCATTGTGAGACTTGGACTTGTTATAATATTTTATTATTATTGCAAAAGTGAAAACGTTTTACAACGTTATTTCTATTAATGGACAACGGAAATTTTTTTTTATCACAACATTCAATTCATTTAAAGTGCTGCAACGTTTTTTTTTTCTTTCAATTCAACGTCCAAGTTTTAATTAAATCATTTATGTTTTTTTAATTTCTTTTATTTAATTGATTCTTTTCTAGCTCTATAAATAGAGACCTATTTCCCATTCCCAAACACACCAACTTCATTCTTTCTCATTCTTCTCTTCTCTGAGTTTCATTCTTTAGCTATCTTCTTCTAAAAATTATTCTAGGTTATTCTTATACTCTGTTTAGAGTTCCTTGCTAGCTCTTGGATCCCAGAAATTCTGAGAAGTTCTTGTTATATCCTGGGGGACTTGCGCAACACACCGCAGATAAGTCCTTAAGGACAGTGACTTTACATGCCTCAGGAAATATTGTTTGTCAGCTTTTACAACAATCTTAAGGACTTATGGCTGACGTCAACAGCATGCCTTCGGAGAGCTAAACCATTGTTCTCGGAACCTAGACGGTCTTCGCAAAATCACTTCCGGATGTGTCTAAAATTGAGGTTTTCTCTAGACAGAACTTCTAGTGTTGGCAAGAACGCATGTCCACCCTTTTAGACATGTATGGAGTTGCTACTGCTCTAAAAAGGTACGTACACAAACTTGATCACAATTTTCTTAAATATCGTCGTAATAAATCTAAACCCACCTGGCGTAGAGTAAGAAACGACGACAGTCCTCCTAGGGCAAATTTAGCCAAAGGAGATGACATTATTGTTGCGGTCGTTTTTCAAGTAAATTTGATGACCAATGTGAGCAAATAGGTGGTAGACTCTGGTGCTACTAGGCATATCTGTGCAAACAGAAGTGCCTTTACCTCTTACACTAGTGTAGGGGATGGAGAAGAACACGTCTACCTCAGTGATTCCAGTACCATTCCTGTTCTGGGAAAAGGAAAAGTTCTTTTCAAACTCACATCTAGAAAGACTCTGGCCTTGAGTGATGTGTTACATGTGTCATCAATCAGAGTTAATTTAATCTCTGTACCACTATTGGGAAAGGTGGGGGTTAAAGTGTCATTTGAGTCTGACAAGATCATTATGACAAAAAATAATGTTTTCGTGGGGGAAGGGATATTGTGATCAAGGACTCTTCATTCTAAATGTTTCTGAAAATATTAATGAATCAAGTTCTTCTGCTTATATTGTTGACTCGTATGATATATGGCATGCTAAATTAGGTCATGTGAATTCCTCGTATGTTTTAAAATTACAACGACTAGGATTGATTAATATGAATTATAAACAAAGTAGTAAATGTGATATATGTGTAGAATCTAAATTAACAAAGAAAACATGTTTTTCTGTAGAACGCCAAACTGAGCTTTTAGGGTTAATTCATATTGATCTAGCTGATATGAAACAAACCATGTCTAGAGGAGGTAAAAATTATATTTTGACCTTTATAGATGATTTTTCTAGATACACCAAAGTTTATTTAATCAAACACAAAGATGAAGCCTTTGATGTGTTTTTAACTTATAAAGCAGAAGTAGAAAATCAATTGAATAAGAAAATTAAGAGGATTAGATCAGATAGAGGTGGTGAGTATGTTCTATTTAAAGACTTTTGTGTTAAAGAAGGAATTATCCATGAAGTGACCCCACCATATTCACCAAGTCTAATGGAGTAGCTGAGAGNAAAAATAGAACCCTTAAGGAAATGATGAATGTTATGCATGTTAGTTTTAGTTCACCCGATAACCTTTGGGGAGAACCTTGCTTATTGCGTGTTTTTTACAAAATAGAATACCCCATAAGAAAACTGGTAAAACTCCTTATGAGTTGTGGAAAGGTTATCAACCTAACCTTAATTATCTAAGAGTGTGGAGGTGTTTAGCTAAGGTAATGTTACCCGATCCTAAGAAAAGGAAAATATGCCCCAAAACCTCTGATTGTATGTTCTTAGGTTATGCTGAACATAGTGTTGCCTACAGGTTTCTAGTTGTTAAAAGTAACATACTTGAGAGAAATTCTATAATAGAGACGAAAAATGTTGAGTTTTTTGAACAAGTGTTTCCCTTAAAGGTTAGTGAGATGTCTCAACTTGTTGATGATAATAATAGTAATAATAATAATAATAATAATAATAATAATAATAATAATAATAGTGATACCATGAATGAGGATTTGAGAAGAAGTAAAAGACAGAGAAATGAAACTTCCTTTGGAGATGACGTTTATACTTATCTTGTTGATAGTGATCCAACAAGCTTTGTAGAAGCTAGTAGTGCTCCTGATGCAAAACAGTGGGATAAGGCCATTAGGACTGAAATTGAATCAATTTGGAAAAACAATACTTGGACTTTAGTAAATTTGCCTAAAGGAGCAAAACTCATTGGTTGTAAGTGGATCTTTAAGAAGAAATATCACCCTGATGGATCCATAGAGAAATATAAGGCAAGATTAGTAGCAAAGGGCTTTACTCAAAAACCCAACATAGAATACTTTGATACTTTTGCTCCTATGACTAGGATTTCCTCTATTCGAGTGTTATTAGCTCTAGCAGCTATCCATAAACTAGTGATACATTAGATGGATGTTAAAACAGCCTTTTTGAATGGTGATTTAGAGGAAGAAATTTATATGACTCAACCTGAAGGGTGTGTTGTACTTGGTCAAGAGGATAAAGTATGTAAACTCTTAAAATCCTTGTATGGGTTAAAACAAGCACCAAAACAATGACATGAAAAACTTGATAATGTGTTGCTTTGTGATGGATTTTCACCTAAAGATGCTGATAAATGTGTGTACTCTAAATCTGAAAATGGTGATTGTGTCATTATATGCTTATATGTGGATGACATGTTAACCTTTGGTACATGCAATGAGATTGTTATACCAGCTCTGATGCATATAGCTAAGTATCTCAATCTAAGATTGGTTCATATAACTTGCTATACCAGCTCTGATGCATTACCCAGAATAGAAGTTTCTTATATTTCTTTTAATGTTTGAACTATTTGAGTCAAAGACTTTTTCTTTCCGTCTCTCTTTCGCAATAAGTGGGGGATTGTTATAATATTTTATTATTATTGCAAAAGTGAAAATGTTTTACAACGTTATTTCTATTAATGGGCAACGAAAATTTTTTTTATCACAACATTCAATTCATTTAAAGTGTTGCAACGTTTTTTTTCTTTCAAATCAACGTTCAAGTTTTAATTAAATCATTTATGTTTTTTAATTTCTTTTATTTAATTGATTCTTTCCTAGATCTATAAATAGAGACCTCTTTCCCATTCTCAAACACACCAACTTCATTCTTTCTCATTCTCCTCTTCTCTGAGTTTCATTCTTTAGCTCTCTTCTTCTTCTAAAAATTATTTTGGGTTATTCTTATACTCTGTTTAGAGTTCCTTGCTAGTTCTGAGAACTTCAGAAATTCTGAGAAGTTCCCGTTGTATCCTGGGAGACTTGCGTAACACACCGCGGATAAGTCCTTAAGGACAGTGACTTTACATGCCTTAGGAAATACTGTTTGTCAGCTTTTACAACAGGGCTCACACTGGTCATTCTTAGTGGAGGACTTAAGGAATCAAATGTTCCATTATTAATCCCATGATGAGTATCAATATTCCAATCCTAAGTCCTTCGAGTGACATCGTTAGAATAAATCATTATACATTTGAGATATTGTCCACTTTGAAAACTAGAAGTTCATCACTATTTTTTTAGATAAGTATTTAAACTATTAAGTTTCGACTCTTACATAATATGGGATTATTGGGTGTGGTAAAAATAATAATTTTCATTAACTTTTTAAAAATATAAATTTTTAATGATATATTTTCTTGTGAAAAATTCAAGTGTAAAGTTGAGAATATTAAAAAGTAAAAATCAATTCATATGGTTAGGTTTTTGTCTCCTTATATATTTTAAATTTGTTTTAATTTTATATTTTAAATTTGTTTTAATTTATATTTTAAATTTATCTTAATTTTAATTGATATGGGATATTCAACCCATCAAACCGCTCAAAAATATATTGGAGATTACATGTTGATTATATATAAAACAAAAATTAACTTCTTAATATATAAGATATATAAGGTGATGTATAAAAAAAAAACTTAGAAATTCATTATTTTAAGATTCTGAATTAAAATAACGTTTGGTTTTAGTGTCCAAATTTTTGGTTACAAAATAAAAGAAATTCAGAGATTGTAAAGAAAAGTTTGCAATGTGTCATACACTTAAGATTTAAAAAAAAAATATTGTAATGAATTTTGATGGGAATGAGGTTGAGACTATGCCAAGTTGAAAAAGTCTTAACCTTTTCAAAATATTAATTTAATTTTTCATTTTTATTTTTCTATCTTAAGAGTGTTTGTAAAAGCTTTTCTATGAAACACGTCATATAGTTAAACTAAGTTTTGAAAAATAACATGGTGTATACACTAGGAAGATTCGTAAATTTGAAGTTTGAAATAATGAGCTTTAGAAGTTTATTAAACGTAATAAGTTGAAACGCATTGAATTTAGAAGCCATCGTATGATGACTTATCTATAGTAAGTGATAGGTAACATAAAAAGAAGAATTTTAATTACAATTACTTACGTCAAAGCTTTGAACTCACGTATGCTCCCTAATTCTCCTCCTTTTAGTGTTTAAGTCTTGATTTTAGACAAACCAATTTATTAATAATATACGTTTATAAGTAGTAATCAATTCAATCTTTGATTATTAATTAAGTCATCAAACCTAACAACGTGAACTTTATGAGAAAATGGAGAAAATATTTACGGCGGCCATGCTTACTTTTCCATAGAGAAAGTTGTAGGTTAGTTCATAAAGAAAAAAAAAAAAAAAAAACCCTATGAGATTACTTGATAAAATCAGTCTAAATTTCTAAAAAGTACTATATCCTAAAAGATGCTAAGGTATCTTTAGTTTTAGAAGATTTCATTATTAATATTATAATCATGACACAGAGATAAAATTGTGAAGTAATTAGTGTCCAATTAATCTTATTTATTGACAAAAGTTATGATCATTTATTTTATTTATTGAAATATAGAGAGAAGATAACTTACTTTAGAGAGGAACTTGTAATATTTTTTTTTCAAATTTATCCGAAATACCTACAATATAACAAAATACTTTAAAAATGATTTTATAGATAAAGATAACGAAATTGATAAAATTAAGTAAACTTGATGATGAAATTCTTTTAAAAGAAATTGAGTTTCTTCATATAACTTAAAATCACTTTATCCTTATAGAAGATTAAACTGGTAGTCGTATGGTTGTGATAGATATAAAATAGTTTAATTGCTTAAAAAAAGCACTAATGTTAGAACCAAAAGCGAGGTCATGTTATAGGTTATATTGCAAACCATGCATATGTCTATCATGATAAGTCTTGTTAATTATTTTTTTTCTAATCAAAATTTTGACTGAATTTAGTTTTTGAAATTATAATTTGTTAATATTGTATGTGTTTCGGTGAATAGTAATTAACTCTTCACAACCTCCTCCTCTTCCGGTCTTTGTTCACGTTCTCCGATCTGATTGTTCGGCTCCAATAAGTCTCTCGCAGCTCGAGTCCAAAGCCGGTCGGATACCTGTCTAAGAGGTTCCGACGCTCAAGTCAGTTCCCAAATCAACAGTAGAGATAGAGAGAGAAAGTGTCAGTCAGATATCAATGTGCATTTACTGTTCTTACCTGTCTCATCTTTGACCTCTTATTTATAGTTTTCTTAGTGGGTCTGTGTTTAGCATTTTCTTAATGACGGCCCAACCTCAACCCAAATGTCCCTAATCCTGTTTACTTTCTTAATTTTGCGCACTTATTGTCATCATAATGACTAGTCGGGTGTCTGTCGGTTACTTGCTTGAATCGTGTTCCTTATTCAGACTGATCGGGGAGCCATTCTGGGGACCGCCCGACTGTTCTGGTCGGTCCCGATTGACTGGGCGTTTCCGGAAGTGCTCACCGATTTAATGGTTTCTTCGGACCGGTCGTCCTTCGTCTTAATTTCGACCGTCCGTCCGACCCCCTACTGTACACAAGCCCCCCAAGCCTGAAGCCACGCGGTGGCTGATAGGATTTGAATTTAAAAAGGCGTCGGTTCCGTTTTTCCAGGGTGCTTTGGGCGAGAAAAGGACATGGTTTGCTATGATTGGTTGTTCTTTCTCTAGAAACTCAACTGTCTCGCATCTGGGCCATCGAATGTGGGGGGATCTGACGGTGGAAATGCCTTGACCGTTTTCAAAAAATATTCTATAAATAGGGGTCAAGTGGGAAGTAATCCACCCTTCTTTCTTCTTTTCGCCTTCTTCAATTCAAGAATATTCTCAGGTAATAAATGGCAGTGGTCAGTATTTACTCTTTAGAGGAGTTGTCGGGTCGCGGCGGCGATGGTGGGGCAGAGGCAACCAGCGGTGTGGGTGTCTTGGCAATGGGAGGTCCATCGGGGGCCGACTTGGTAAGGGGAGGTTCCTTTTGTGTCGGCTTGGCAATGAGAGGTCCGTCGAGGGCCGGCTTGGCAAGGGGAGGTTCCTCTGGTGCCGACTTGGCAACGAGAGGTCCGTCGGGGGCCGGCGTGGCAGAGGAAGTCGCATCTCCTAGCTCGATCTCGTCGTCCTTTCTGGAGGCGAATTCTGATGAGGAAGATTCAATGCCACCCTCTCCGGATGCCGATAGACTGATAAATGGGTATGCTATATTCTTACTGAAGGGGGGTGTGCGAGTTGACCCAGAGATGGCAGAACCGGTCGATGGTTGGTCAGGACTCTCTAGAAGTAAATGAGTATACTTCGGACTTTGGGACTTGCTCGGATCTGTCCTGGTGGTCCGACCGATCTTATATCGCTCGTGATGTGGAAGACACTCGGTTGTTTCGGCTTGGTGTAAGTCATCCAAACGAACGTGTTTTTCATGGGAAAGGGTCGAGCGTTGAAGATTTTTTCTTTGTGTATACGTATATGTTTGATCAAATGTACATAAGGGTACCGTTTACAAAATTTCAGTCGTCAGTTTTGAGAGAGTTGAACATTGCGCCGAGTCAACTTCATCCTAACGGGTGGGCGGCCGTGGAAGCCTTCACGTCTTTATGCACTGCGGTGGGAGTAATACCTATGGTACGGGTGTTTCTCCATTATTTTAACGTCCGCTCGATACCACGTCGAGGATGGGTATCGCTGTCGTCGGTTCATAACCGGACCTTGTTCAAGCCATTTTCAGATTCGTTCAAGAATTTTAAGACTCGATATTTTAAAGTAATAATCAAGGAGTCCAGAAGGTCGGAATTTTGTGACTCCAACGGCGCACCTCAGTTCCCCTTTTATTGGACAGAGGATCCCCCTAAAATAAAGGCATATGGTATCGGACTGTTAAGTGCTGTGGAAAGGGAAGCCGTCCGGACAATAAATAATCTGCCCCGCCATCTTAGCGCCCGGGGCTTCGTCGATTTTTAAAATATGAGGATTATGATCAGATAGCGTTTGGTATGTTTGTATTCGGATTTTATGTTTTGATGCCTTGGTTTGACTTGTCTAAATTTTTGTTTTTCTTTCAGGATTCATGTCGTTGCCCGCTCCTCGCAAGACCGGATGGCTAGCGTCGTCCCAAGGCCGCCAGGGTAGCATCAGCTCGAAAGGGTTAAACCGCCCTTCTGTCGCTTCGAGTTCGGCGCCGAACTCCTAGATTCCTATAGGGATTCCCCAAGCTGATTTAGTCACTGTGGAGGTTCATCCTCATGAAGTGATTGCGACTGGTCGGGTGGCCAATCAACCTCAGCCGCAATCGATCCATGTGACTGTAGTGCAGTCTTCAGAATCTCCTCTAGAGTCGGTGGCCCCCTTAGAAAGAAAAAGGAAGTCCAGAGAGGAGGGCAAGTCCTCCTCCAAGTGAAATCGTCGAAGTGGGAGTTCATCTTTGATCCCCCTCCCAGCTGACGTTTTTGATCCGGCTTTTGACGCGGCCTCTCGGGTTTATATTCGTGCTAGTTCATCTCAACGGGCGGTCATCGAGCCTTTATCTGAGGGGTAACTTTTCGGAGCGGCCGTGGAGTTGATGACTCGGGGAGTCATGCTGGCTTTGAATGCCCGAGAGAAGGGAAAGGATCGTGAGGGGCGGGACTTGCTTCGCGAGCTGGTCGGAGAGCAAGATGCTTCAGCCGTGCTCTGTCGTCGGGTGGAAACGCTCGCGAAGGATCACGAGGGATGCAGTGACAAGTATGCAAAGCTGCAAGCGGACTTGGAGGAGGCCAAACTACAGTTGACAGATTCGAAGAAGTTGCTTTCGGCCACCCAATCACGTGAAGTGGATTTGGGTGAGGAAGTTAAGAAGTTAAAGCTAGAGGTTCGTCGTCTGGGTAAGAGGGGAGAGGAGCTTGCCGAATAGAGCGAACGGTTGTCACAAGAATTACTTGTTGCCAACGAGGAGAAGAAAAATCTGAGCGCCGAATTGGCCCAAGCCAAAGAGGATTTCGCTAATCTGGATGTGACGGTTATGCTTGAGCATGAGGAAGGTTTTAATTAGGCCCTGCGTCAAGCGGCTTTTTTGCTGAAGGTAGATCCTATCGCCGCCGAGTTCGATCTTTACCAAGACGTATACTCTGGAGAGATGCGTCCAGTGGAAGAAAATTTGACGGCTGAGGTGGGAGGCGATGCTGGTGGGAATGCAGCGGATGAAGGTCGTCTGGACACGACGGGCGGATCTTAAAGCTTTTAGTTGAATGATTTTCAAGTTTGTTTTAGTATTAGGTGTGTGATGGCTTTTTGTGAGGCGGGGTCGACCCTGAAACACTTAGGGGTAGTTGGTGTTTCGTGAATCGACCCGCCCGTTATGTTGACTTTTTGTCAGAGCCATGATTTGTTTTTTGGACAAGTACAATGAATATATTTGACTTTTGGTTTATATATATAGTTTTTTTTTTCACCTTAACCCCTTCATTATCTATTTGGGACGAGTTCCGATATGTTGAACATTTGGTGGGGCGGATCCGATGTTATTGGGACGAATCCCTGCGTGTTACATATCATGGGGGGACGACAGGTTAATGTCGTCCACCACCCTCTTAGGAATCAGGGGGGATGGCAGGTCAGTGCCGTTCACCATCCTTCCCCGAGTGGTTGGGACGGATCCCATCGTGTTGGTTATCATGGAGGGATGGTAGGTAAATGTCGTTCACCATCCTTCCCCATAGTTATTGGGACGGATCCCCGCATGTTAGGTATCGTGGGGGAGTGGTAGGTCACTGTCGCTCGCCTCCTCTCCCAAGGTGAGTGAGACGGATCCCTTCTTGACCCTTCAACATTTTAATTAATTGAACGACCCTGTCATCATTAATAAACTATCAAGCAAGTACATCAGTCGCACATAACTATGTTTAACTAAAATAAAACTTCAAGTGGGTAGTGTTCCATGTGTTTGGAGGCATATGACCGTCCGGTCGAGCTAGACGGTATGCTCTGTTCTTTAACGTTGTCATTATCTTGAAAGGGCCTTCCCATTTAGCTGCCAGTTTTCCGTGGGAAAGCGTTCGCCTAGCTTCCCTAGTTTTGCGCCAGACAAGGTCGCCTTCTTGGAAGTCTCGCGGCCGGACCTTAGTGTTGTATCTTCTTTCGATCATCCTTCTGCACGCTTCAGCCCTCAGAATCGCCCGATCTCGGCGTTCTTCCAACGTATCTAACTCAACTAGGAGTTCGTGATCATTCAGCGCTATGTCCTCCATTCTTCTTCGTAGTGAGGGTTCTCCCAACTCGACCGGGAGCATGGCGTCGACACCGTAGGTGAGATTAAAAGGGGTTTCTTCGGTCGTTCCGTGCGGCGTGCACCTGTATCCCCATAAAACTTCAGGCAACTCTTCCACCCATGTTGCTTTCCTCTCGCCCAACCTTTTCTTCAGTTCTGCCACTATGGTTTTATTTACGGCTTCAACCTGCCTGTTCGTTTTGGGGTGTTCTACGGAGCTGGTCACATGTTTAATTCCCAGGTTCGTGTAGAACTCTCGCAGCTTCTTATCCACGAACTGCCTTCCGTTATCCGTGATGATCGTCCTCGGGAGGCAGAACCTACAAATTAGCTTCCAACAAAACTTCTGGACCTGGGCAGCGGTAATGGATGCCAGTGGTTCGGCCTCTACCCACTTAGTAAAGTAATCCACTGCAACCAAAAGAAATTTCTTTTGAGCCCGGCCTAGGGGGAAAGGGCCTACAATATCCATACCCCATTGGGAGAACGACCAAGGCGCGGTAATGGAGTGTAGAGGATGGGGCGGCATCCGGGTGTCGTTGGCATGCGCTTGGCATTTGAGACATCGTTGAGTGAAAACACGTGAATCCTCCTCCATAGTGGGCCAATAATATCCCGCCCGGAGTATCTGGGCCTTCAACGTCCGTTGTCCCGAGTGGAAACCGCAAACCCCATTGTGTAGTTCGTCCATCACATACTGCGCTTCTTCCTTGGACAAGCATTTGAGCAAGGGGGTGAAAAAGCCTCTTCTGTACATGTCGTCTCTAATGAGTAGGAAACGGGCTATTATTTTGGATTCTGTTGGCCGTAGAATCAGGCCATTGTCGTGTTTCTTCATCAATTCCCTTATCTCCCCTCGCCAATCGGTTGCGTCCGTGGTTATGGCGTGGCATTCTACTGACGGTTGGAGAAGGACCTACCAGATGACCGTCATCAACTGTCCTTTTTCCTTTCCTGAGCTAAGTTTGGATAACAAGTCGGCTCGGGTTTTCTGCTCTCGGGGAATATGTTGAATATCAACTTTTTCGAACTCCGCCACCAAGGCGGAGGCTTTGTGAAAATACCGAAGGAGGTGATCCTCTTTTACTTGGAATTCTCCGTTCATCTGCCCCACCACCAATTGTGAATCCGTCCGGCAAACCACTTTTTTAGCTCCCATGTCTTTGGCAAGCTCCAATCCCGCCACCAGGGCTTCGTACTCCGCCTGGTTGTTGGAGGTTTTAAATTTGAATAGCAAGGAGTGTTCAAGAAGGAAACCGTTCGGTCCTTCCAGAACAATCCCCACCCCACATGCATTTCTACCGGACGCTACGTCCACGTACATATTCCAATAGTCGTCTTCTGGCGATGGTAACTTGGCAGCGAAGTCGGCAAGGTGTTGGCCCTTTATGGAGCCCCTCGACTCATATCGCAACCCGAATTCGGATAATTCAACGGCCCACCCTACCATCCTGCCCGCCAGATCGGGCTTTCTCAGTACCTTGGAAATAGGATGGTTGTTCCGGACCACGATTTGATGCCCTTGGAAGTATGGCCTCAAGCTTCGTACGATGTGGAGGAGCGCCATCGCGACCTTCTCAATTTGATGATACCGAGTCTCGGTGTCCTGGAGTGTCCAGCTAAAGAAGTATATAAGCTTCCGTAAGGGATGTTCCTGCATCAAAACAACACTGATGGCAGTGTCCGACACGTCTAAGTATATTTGCAGTTCTGCCCCTGTATCTGGCCGATTCATGACCGGAGGGTTCATTAAGATCTCCTTCACTTTGGCGAACGCTTGTTCGCATTTGGGGTCCCATTTGCTTGTAGCCTCCTTTTTCATTTTCTTCATGATCGATCTAGCTCGTTCTGCCAATTTGGGAATGAATCTGGATAAGACCATCAATCGTCCGACTAGCCTTTGAACGTCCCTCAATGTGGAAGGATTCAGCATTTTTAATATGGCCTCACATTCATCCGGGTTAGCTTCAATGCCCCGAGAGGTTAACATGAATCCTAGGAATTTTCCTCCTGCGACCCCAAAGGTGCACTTCGCCGGATTTAACCTCATTCCGTACTTCCGAACTTGCTCGAAGACTTCTCCCAAGTCACGCAGGTGGCTTTCTTCGTCAGGTGACCGGACTACCATGTCGTCGATGTACACATCCATACATCGGCCGATTTGCTCAGCGAATACCCTGTCCATCAATCTTTGATAAGTTGCCCCGACATTCTTCAGCCCAAATGGCATCACTTCGTAACAGAAATTAGCCCTATCGGTCATAAAAGCAGTCTTCTCTCGATCAGGGGCATACATGGGGATTTGGTTGTATCCCGAATAGGCATCTAAAAAACTCAACATTTGTGTCCGGACGCACCGTCCACCAACGCATCAATACTTGGCAAAGGGTAGGAATCTTTAGGGCATGCCTTGTTTAGGTCAGTGTATTCAGTACACATCCGCCACTTGCCATTCGCTTTCTTTACCATTACCACGTTGGCTAACCAAGTGGTGTAGGTGACTTCTCTGATGAAACCCGCCTCCTTCAACTTACATACCTCGTTCTCCACGGCCCTCCTTTTTTCGTCTCCCATTTTCCTTTTCTTTTGCGATACCGACTGGGCATCTTTATACAACGATAGCTTATGAGTCATGATGGATGGGTTGATACCCGGCATATCCGCCGCAGTCCAAGCGAATAAATCCCAGTTCTTCCATAACATACTCCGCAACTGTTTTTCGATCTCGGCCGGTAACCCCCTTGCTATGGAGGTGGTTTGGTCGGTACCGCGCCCTATCAAGATGGGCTGGGTCTCCCCCACCGGTTCTAACCGATCTTCTGTGTTAGTCCTTGGATCGAGGTCGACCATGGCGACCTCCGATCGACTCGTTTTCCTCCTTTCCTCCTTCGGGTATATGCGCATTCTGGCCGCATAACACTCCCTTGCCGTCTTCTGATTTGCACGTATGGTACAAATGGTTCCTTGCTGAGTTGGGTACTTCATGGTTAAATGTGGGGTTGAGACGATGGCTCCGAATGAGTTCAAACATGGTCGTCCCAGCAGGACGTTATAAGAGGTATCGGCCTCCACGAGCAGGTATCTTACCTTCATCTCCTCACTCTCCCTTCCCGTCCCGAGACGGGTGCGTAAATCAATATACCCCCTTGTGTCCACTCGCTCTCCGGCGAATCCCACTATCTGCTCATTGTATGGGACTATGATATCCTCCGATATGTCCACCTGTTGAAAAGTTTTCCAGTACAAAATGTTGACGGAACTCCCTTGGTCCACCAATACCTTGCTCACCCCGTATCGAGCTATTTCAATAGTGATGACCATCGGGTCATCCTGGTCGGGGTCAGGGGCGTGGAAGTCCTCTTCTAAGAAAGTGATTGGTGGCATGGTTCTCTTTGGGACGTCCACAACATGTATGGATGGCAAAACCCTGATGCTTCTTTTACTCGCGGAGGAAGTAGATCCCCCTCCGGCAAATCCTCCGGAAATGGTGTTAATCATCCCCTTCAAAGGGTCTTCTTTGTTCATCCCCTCGGCTACGGCTCCTATTTCTTTGTTCCGTCCGTCAACTCTCCCCTCTGGGCGGACGGTCGTAGTTTCTGTAATTCCTTTCCTCCTTCTTGGGGCTCCTTGGCCGCGGACTTCTCGGCCTCATACTTGGACGCCCTTCCTGATACCGAACGTCCCCATCAATCCTAATGTAATGTTGCAGTCGTCCCGCACGGATTAGTTCTTCGATTTTGTCCTTTAGGGTCAAGCAATCCTCTGTGTCATGTCCGGAATTCTAGTGGTACAAACAGCATTTGCTTAGGTCCACTCCCGGAGGAGTTGGTCGTTTTGCCGGTGCGGGTAGGACTTGTGTGCTCAGTGCCTCCTATAGTATCCGGGACCTGGGGGCATTGAGGGAAGTATACTGTTGGAACCTTGGGCCTCTCGGTCCTTCCCTCCCTCTCGGCCCATTCTGCCTATTTCCCTGCCCTTTGGCCTTCTTACCATCGCCCATATCCGCCTTTGCTTCCTGTTGTTCCCTTCGGTAGTTTTGTTTCATATTTTCCACCCGTGCTTCATCGGCCGCGCGTTGGCGCAGCTCCTCCATAGTTTGAGGGGGGGTTCGACATATGCTGTCTTTAAATGGGCCTGGTCTTAACGCGGACATCACATATTGAACAGCTAATTCTAAGCTAAGATCTATGACTATTTGGACCGTCTTTTGGTATCTGTCCATGAAAACTTTCAGAGATTCCTCCTTTGCCCTGCTTTAAATTCATTAGGTCTACCACAGTTACGTCTTCCGTACTATAAGCAGCAAATTGTTTCTTAAACATCTCCCCCAAGCCCTTAAAATTTTCTATGGAGTTATTTGGGAGTGCGTTGAACCAGTCCAGTGCCTCTCCTTCCAATGACAAAGAAAAGGCCCGACACCAAATGGCATCGCAGCCCGTACGGAACATCATAGCGTTGGTGAAAGATTTAACATGCGCAGCTGGATCTGTGGATCCGTCGTACATTTTAAACTGGGGAGGCACGAATTGCTCTGACATGTGGGTCTCCATAATTGCCCGCACGAAGGGCACCGGGACCGATGGCCCCTCTACTTTGATGAGCATGTGACTGTCGCCCTTTTCCTCGTCTTCCTGTTTTCGTCCATCCGCCCAGGCGCTACTGTGTTCCGCCTTTTCCTCTTCTAACACAACCGTCCGATCGTGCTTGTCTCCGGTATTTCCCCCTTCTCCCGCTCCTCTGCCTTTTGACTTGGCCATCTGAGCCAGACACTCGGCCCTGATGGCCGCCATCTCCTCTTCATGCTTACGTTGCATCTCTGCCATTCGTTGCTCCATTGCCCGCAACATCTCGGCATGTTCCTCCGTACTCGCATTTCTTGTGGTCACCATTGGTTACAATCCTCCGGCCCCACGGTGGGCGCCAAAATGTTTCGGTGGATAGTAATTAACCCTTCACAATCTCCTCGTCGTCCGGTCCTTGCTCACGTCCTCCGATCTGATCGTTCGACTCCAATAAGTCTCCCACAGCTCGAGTCTAAAGCCGGTCGGGTACCTGTCTAAGAGGCTCCGACGCACAAGTCAGTTCCCAAATCAACAGTAGAGATAGAGAGAGAAAGTGTCAGTCAGATATCAATGTGCATTTACAGTTCTTACCTGTCTCACCTTTGATCTCTTATTTATAGTTTTCTTGGTGGGCTTGTGTTTAGCCTTTTCTTAATGACGGCCCAACCTCATCCCAAATGTCCCTAATCCTGTTTACTTTCTTAATTTTGCGCAGTTACTGTCATCATAATGACCGGCCGGGTGTCTGTCGATTACCTGCTTGAATCGCGTTCCTTATTCAGACTGATCGGGGAGCCATTCTGGGGACCGCTCAGCTGTTCTGGTCGGTCCCGATTGACCGGGCGTTTCCGGAAGTGCTCACTGATTTAATGGTTTCTTCGGACTGGTCATCCTTCGTCTCAATTTCGACCGTCCGTCCGACCCCTACTGTATAGTATGTTTCCATCATTGGATTATGTGATAGAGATGTTGATAGTGAGTTAATAATTAGAAACTTAATCAAAAAGTTTGATGTAATTTTTTTTATAAACTGTTTTTATTATTTATTTATGTACGCCCGAGTACATACAAAAAATTGTCAAACAAATTATACACTCTCACACACATATATATTATTTTTAATTTAATAATAAATATAAACAATATATATGTAAGATCACAAACAATCATATATTAGTTAAAAATATATTGACAATTAATTAATATAACATATACAAAAAGATTACTAATTTATTATTGATGTACTAGTTGTTGACATTAACAACTATGAGGTGATATATATTGATTTATTAATATGTTTTGTTTTACTATTTTGAACATGATCTTTTGATAAAATATATTTAACTCAAATTATGGTAGAAAATAAATATTTTAGTGTGTATTAAACCTTTTCACCATATCTCCTTCTTATAACTACATCAACCAATATCATACACTCCACTTCAATAGTTGATAATATGACCAATATTGATTGGAGATTAGTCCAATTAATCATAGATTTGTCCATTCGGAAAGTGTAGTTTGTAATAATTTGCCTAGTGACCAAGTATGCAATGTAGTCATAATGAAAATATTCCTTTAGAGTACATTACAAATCATATTCTCAAGTAAAATTTAAATGTCTCTAGTTTCTTTAAGTATCTCCAGATCAACTTCACATTTTGTTAATGATTTTTCTTAGTTTTGCTCACATACTTATTCACCATATTACCTATTTTAGAGTACATCAGATAATCAAACTTTTCCACTATACTAGCATAAGAAACATTAGACATGTATTTCTTTCTCTTGTTAAATTTAGTAGTATGTCCAATATGTGACCATGGTCTTCCATTTTAAATATCTTAATACTTGTTGAATGTATTTCTTTTGACAAAAAAAAACAAAACAAAACAAAAACTTATTCTAGGTTCGATCTATTAGTGCAAAAATGTTGTTTAACGTCACCCAGTAGACGTCGATTTCCTGATAACCCGACGTCTATGAATGCATGGTGGCATTATCGTAAATAGATTGGTAAACTAGACGTCAGTGTCAAGGTAAGGCGACGCCTATGACATTGTAGACGTCAGACCTGCCGCTAATCGACGTCTAATTGCCTGAGGTAGGTGATAAGACAGTCAATGGACGTCGGTGTTCATGGGGTCCAACGTCTACTGGGCTGCAATTAATGTTGATCACCTAATTCCCAGGCGCTTAGACGTCACTTAGTCAAACGATGATGTCTAAGGCCTGTCTGGAAGGCGGGAAGACAAAAAATTCTTCAACTTAGACATCGGTAATGATGGCAAGAGACGTCTATGTGTCTGTAATTGGTCATGTTCACAAAACTCGAGGGACTTAGACTTCGGCTAAGAAGGGCACCGACGTGAACTTCCCTGACAGGAAATCAAACGTCAATCGGTTCAACTTCTAGACGTCGAATAGACGTCGGATCCCCTGAAACCCGACGTCTAATGGGTATTCAAAAAGTCAGTATTAATGTTAACTTGAATGTCATATTAGTTAGATACCCGACGTCTATGTGACTATAGACATCGGTTGCTGTAGCAACTGACGCCCCATTTCATTTTAAATAAACCGCTGACTCTTCACGGCATTCAGTTTCTGATATCGCGTCTTCCTCTTCTCCTTTTTCTCTTGCTTCACCTCTTCTTTTTCTCGCTTGTGGCACCTCTTCTTTTTATCTCTTGGGGCATTGCATTGTTGTTTTCTGATAACGTCATTGTCTTCCTCCTCTCCTTTTTCTCTCTTGTGGCATTGCATCTCAGGTGCGTGGTTTTTATTGTTACCATTTAATCTTTGTCAGTCTTTCATCGATTATATCTTCTGGTTCAACTGATTAAAGTTTCCTTTCTTTGTCATGTTCGACGTCTATATGTGCTCTTCGACGTCGGTTAATGCTTTGTCCGACGTCTAATTAGTGCCTTTAGACGTCCATTCAAACCAGTGCCGACGTTTATTGACGTTGTTCATGGGCACTAACTGATGTCATTATAGCGGTATGTGGTTAGGATGTCGAACGTCCCATTGACGTCACCGGTTTAGACGTCGGTTTATGAATAGACATTAAAAGTCCAAAATAATCGACGTTAAACAGCATTTTTGCACTAGTGATCTCTCTTTATCTTCATCCGTAAATTCACTTCAACTCTATTCATATCCTTTATATTGAATTCACTGTCAAGTAGTAACTTCAACCTTTTTATCTAAGTCCTAGTAATGTAATCAACATGTTATTAACATACAACAACATGTAAAAGAACTCATAATTTCCACCATCTTATGATAGACACAAGGATCATAAGGACTTATAATATACCTTAAAAAGATAATGAACTAATTAAGCCCCTTATACTATTGTCTGGGAGATTATTTTAGTTTTTACCATGACCTCTTCAATTTACACACATAATTCTTATCGTCCACCTTAAAACCTTAGGGGTGACATATTAGAATTTCTTCCTCCGAGTGTCATGCGAAAAAGTTTTCTTACTGAGTGAGTAACACCCTGATGATTGCATGCTTAACTTATAATATGTTAAGACAAAAACATCTAGAGAGACAAGACAATTTAACAACTCTTGTTTTGAAGTTTGACAAAGAAATACTTAACGAAATAGCGTTCATTGATTAAACCATCTAAAAGACATGCTTGTTAAAAATAGTGTTGAATAACACAAACAAATCATCAATGATAAGTATGTATAAGATGTTATATAGCTTACAAACAGTATTTGATGAAAATGGTGTTTGATGACAATGTGTGTAACATTATAAATTGCTTAAAACAATTTTTTATTAAATGTTGTACCTTTTTATTGTAAACGATGTATTACTCAAAGACCACACACTTGTGTGTTAAACACTTAGTACACAAAACATGCCTAAATGGTCTATAATGTTTAAAACATTAAATGTATGTACACTTTGTACTTATTTGTCTATGGTGTTTTGTTCTTTTTATTTGTGTAGATCGTGACAGTACTAAGCTTTATTCAAAAGTCATGCACTAGATTAGAAAGACATTAAGAGATAGAAAGATATTTTTGGAATGTTTCTTAGCGCTTTGTGCTCTAAACAAGTCGTACACGCCATCTCTACTAAAAGCATTGTTTGTCTTCCAAGACGCAACCTCGGACCTGACTTGTAACACCCCGGTTTTTAGGAATGTCATGGTGTAATTTTTTTTTAAAAAACCTTTCTATAATACATTCAATTTAAAGGCAAAATTAAATCATGACTATAAACAACCTTTGAAAATCTTAGAATATCACTTTTACATAAAAGTATCAAATCGGAAAACTTTTAAAAATTAATAATAAATCCCCGAACTCAGATATCACAACTCTCACATCAGCTACTTCAATCCAGTTTTATCTGCAATGCCATTTACTCCCGTACAAGTACGATCATCGTAGGTGGAAACCACAACCACAACTTTCAGGGTGAGCAACCAGAAATATCATAACACACAATAAAGCATATTTCATTTTAATCACAGAGTAATATAATCATATAACATATTCCATCACAACATCAATATCATAACCAATCCATTCATGACCCAATGTCGTTTTCTTATACTGTGTCGTCATGACCTATTATCACCAACAGGTACCTGTTCCTCAACAGGGCAATTCGAGTCGTCTTCCATCGCAACTTCCAACCTATCTTCCCGACATCTCAAGGACTAACAAGTAAAAACAATGGCACTATACTAAGCACGAGCCGAAGTCTTTTGGGCGAGACATCCACCTCCCCGTGCAGAGGGAAGTGACACTCGAATCACTATCTCTTAAACGAGAGTCCAACAACATCACATTCTTAACGTAGCATAGTATGAAAAGTTCACACATGACCGACGACAGTAGAAGGAAATAACATAGTTTCATGTCCACATCACACATAAATACTCATTCTCATCAACATGCATTACTCATCAATCATAAAGTTTATCTCACCATTATCAAAATGTACAGTGCTCCCTCATCATAATGTTTAACACGTCCTGCTCATTACCTTTCATGCATAGCCTCAATACTATATATTAACTCACCGATCACAAACTAATACCCATCCTCACTAATATGTATTACAGAACCAATCATCGATTTAAACACAATCTCAACACTTTTCACTCAAAATCTCAATGATAAACATCAATTCATCAAACACAAGATTTTACTACACCAGATAAAAATACGATTTCATATACAACACTACAACATCTTATAAAAATACTACTACATCAAGTAAATCACCACATATAAAATTACTATGATAAAATATCACCACAACAAATAAAAATATTAAACTTTTATAATTTATTTTACATACAAATAATCTCTCAATCTTTCAAATTAAATCATAAAAACCAATCGTGCCATCTTTTTTAACTTTTATGAGAGCCAAAAGTTTAATCACATGCTAAACTAAATAACTCCAATATTTATATAACATAATATAATATTAAATATAACTTAAGTAGTTAAGTTTCTGTACGTTATATATATATATATATATATATATATATATATATATATATATATATATATATATATATATATATATATATATATATA
>NC_028359.1:18476777-18492924 GCF_000741045.1 Vigna radiata var. radiata | reverse complement strand
ATATATATATATATATATATATATATATATATATATATATATATATATATATATATATATATATATATATATATATATATATATAAAATGAAAATAATAGTAACAATGGTAACCTCAAACACCACCCAACATATACACATACAAGATAAATTTAGTTACTCCCCTTACAATGATGCACAAGCAAAGAACAAATATTATATCACATTACAAGATATTTTCCTATAACATAAAAACACTTATCAAAACCCTAAATCAATCATGTGTTACAATATAATTGGTTCCTCCCCTTACCTGGATTATGCCTTCTAAGGTTCGTTGGGCTACTAACAGTATAGTCTCTCCCTCTTGTCTTTGCTTTACACGGTTTCACCTCCATTACACTCCCCTATGCCCACACTAGAACGCAAGCTTCCCTCCTCTCTCACACTCTCTCCGTTCCATGTATACTCTTATTTGTTATCCAAATTATTTAATTTGCATACTTTTCTTTTCTACACCCTCACTTAATTAATTTCTACACCAATTAAATAAAAGTAAAAGACCCTTTTACCCCAAGGCAAAAAAATAAAATAAAGAAATAACATAAAAATCATGTTCTAACAAAAATATAAACTCAAGAACATTAATCTCCAAACAAAATTCAAAGTCTCAAAACTACGTTGTTTTTAAAACTCCTATTTTCTCGGATCTTACATTCCCTCCAACTTCAAAATTTTTTGTCCTCGAAAATTGTGCTACTACTCAACCAAGTTTAGATATCCCTATATCATATATTCCTATAATACTATAGACCAAAAATTACTCCTACATAAGCAAGAACATGGCAAGAATCACTAGAACAACAACACTGAATTCACAACTCATTCTTTCTTGAAACCTTCATAATTAAGAAAGGAAAATCATCTCTGACATCGAGTTTTGAGTGTGCATCCTCACTACTCTTATCAAGATATTTTCTGCTCTTAATACTTCTAGTTAGATGCCCAATTGTACTAAGAGACTTAACAACAATCTACACATTGATATACATACACATGCATTAAAGTCACACAACAAAAGCTAGACGAACTCACTCCCCCAAAAGCCCCAAAACACATCAACACGAGGCTTTCCAGTGTGTTTTGTTCTCACTCACATATTTTCCGAGAAAACTTCCCAAAAGGTCACCCATCCCAAATTACTCCAAGCTAAGCACGCTTAACCATGGAGTTCTTATGGGTTAGGCTACCGAAAAGCAAATGCATTTGTTGATATGAGTAGCCAAATCTATTCCTTTAAGCTATCTTTCAACCATATACTCCCATAACTATACAGTCTCTAGATCCCTCTTATTCCGGTGTATATTTGATTCGTCCATGTGTCCCTTCCATTGGAAGCCTGCCAGTTTCTCCTTGTATGTGCCTCTTGCACTCCGTGCCTCTTGCACTCCGTGCCTCTTGCACCGACGATCACTCCCCGCCCTCGTCAGTGCCTGGGTGTCACATGACTTCATTCCCAAATGTTACCCACTTTTAGAAGTCAACTCTCTAAGTAACCGATCTTTCTCGAAAACAACTATATAAAAAGACTGGATGAAAAAAAAGACAACAACAATATTGTTCATAATCTTACATTGTTACTCTCTCTCTAGCTTTCTTGTTTAACGCTTTCTTGTCCAATGCTTTCTTTATAAAAGAAAAAGTTTTACAAGTTTTCATATTATAGTTATTCTCTCTTTGAGAGCTTTGAACCTGTACTTGTTTTTCAAAAACACATGTGTTGTGTTAGTATATATATTGAGAAGTGAATTAAAACAATTGGTTGATCAATTATGTTTAACTAAACAGTCTAGTCATGTAGACTGGTGTTGAACTATGAAGGGGTAAACTCGTCTATCTAAGTTGAATAATTCGTAAACCAAAATTGATAAAACTTGCAATTTTTTAAAGATTAGTGAACCTCTTAAGTGTGTTTAAGGAAGAACTAGATGTAACAAAAAAAATTTATTTTTTAAGACTAATTATTTAAGAAACTAAACCTTCTACCTTCCTAAATTTGGTTATAAACATTTAAAACACCGCGTATAGTTATGTAGGATTATTTTTAGAAATAATATTCAATTTTTAATAGTTGGAAACAATAACGTTTTTTTTTTTTTCATTTATACTGAATATGTATGTCTATTACTAATGTTATCACTATTAAAAGAACAAAACTAGACCATAAATAACGTTATAGAAAATAAGTATAATTTACAAAAGCACAATACTCCTTCAATAAACGACATTGTAGTAAAACAATTTTCTAGAAGTGTTTTAAATAAGAAAAGTTCAAGGTTGCATCATTTTCAATTTAATTAATTACCATTTGGAAAACTATAAATTATTTTCTTTCAAACCAATATATTTAATCTTAATGAGTATCTTTAAGTCAACGGCACTTGTGTGCATCTATATCTCTCCTCCTCTTCTTTGAGATAATAATTTTTCAATGTAATTAGTGTATCAATCTTCATGTTTAGTAAACTAATGCAATTATTAATTATAAAACTAAAATAAAAAAACTAAAGTTATTATATATATATATATATATATATATATATATATATATATATATATATATATATATATATATATATATATATATATATATATATAGTTTTCGCGTTTTGACATATGTTTAAGGGTTAATCATTCCAGATATAGCCGTATTTGGTTGGAAGTTGTAAATCGGTTTTTTAATTATTTTTTTCAATTGTATTTTTATTTTTAAAAATTGAAATAATATAACATTTGTCGTTAAAAGACGTTAGAAAAAAACAAGGACGTGACGCGTTATTGTGTATTTTTTAAATGAAGTAACTCAGTGAATATTGATATGAAATTTTGATTTTTGTTTTAAATAAAAAATTAAGAAAAACACACTGCTTGGTTCTTTATCTTCTTCGCAAGCCAACATCTTTGATCTTCATCTTTCTCGTAAGTTATTATTGTATCTCTACAAAATCCTATTTTAGAAATCACTATACAGCTTATCTTCTTTTATATCTCGTAAGTTTTGAACTTGACCAATCAAATAGAAAATTCTAATTTTTTTACAAAACTTTAAAATCGAAAATTTCCAATTGCACAATAATAGGTTCATCTTGAGGGTGACCAGATTCTCCTCGATCTAAAACCTAAGGTTACTATAATTTGCACAATAAAAAATTCATTTTCATGATTATTCTTTTACCTATCTAAACAAGAAAGTAGTACAGAGGGTGTTTGAATAAAAAACATGTATCTTTGAGAAGCATGGATATCATTCATGGAGGGTCAAATTCTCTTTTTACCAAAGCTAGAATAGGTCTATAATATTATGCAGGTGAAACAAAAAATAGAAATTTTTTATTAGAAGAATAAGAAACGACTTTACAAGTTGACGCTTTTTAGCTAACTTGCTGTATTCATTTTCTGCATTTTTCATGAATAGAAAGGATCCTTCATTTTGTATGATCAGTGACGTATGCATATTAAAAAGTATTAATGAACAATTAATATGAGTAATTACTATATTATACGTAGAGATATATGATATTTATGAATGATTAGTCTTATATATTTCTTGAGATATACTAAATATATGATATTGATATTATTAAGTTTGATTGTCTAAAAATATATCGTGTTAATGGTTAATCAATATGCTTGACTGTCGCAAATCCTGAAAGTATACTATTTATATAGAGGTAAAATAATTTTGATCTAAATAATAAAATAGAGACCTCTTTACCAAACATATCTTATTTGTTTGTCTTTTACATGTCAACAATCCATTAACGTATATAAAAATGAAGAAAACGATGAGTGTAGAAGAGAAAAAAAAAAAAAAAAAGAGCAACATCATAAACGTTTTTTAATTAGGGTTTCAATGAAAATTTTCTTTTATAAAATTACGAAATTTTACGTTATTAAATTATGTCACTGTCTTTTTTTAATGTTGTTTAATCAATTTAACAATAAAAAATACATTACTCCAACTTTTATAAATAAAAACAAAAAAAAACTAAAAAATGGATTTGCAACTTTCAACCAAAATCGAAAACTTTTGAAATTAATCTTGTGATTACATAACTGGTATATTCTTTTATGAGATAAGTACAATCTAAAACTTTGGACAGTAATCTAAGCAAAAGAAAATAGATTGAATATAAAGTCACGGATGCACATATATATAATATGTATACAAAGAGAAAATTAATATTTTCGTGCATCATACAATAAACATTTAATTATTATCCATAAAATAAAATAGAAAACAAAGGCATGGGTCACTTATGGATATTTATTAAGAATGGATTCATCCTTCATGGAGTCCAACTTCGAAAGAGAAGTCCCAACTATTAATTTTTTTAATGTGATTAAAAATGCAAGAAATATTATAGTTTTATGGAAAATAAAATAATTAATGTGGGATAATTATATTTTTTATGCACTAAACGTCATCGTTTCCGTCATCATCACAAAAAACATTAAATAAACAAATTGATGAGTACCAAATCTTGGTATATGTGGTGGTGGCGTTTAGCATTTATATACTCCAACTTGGAGCAATTTTTTTTTCACAACAGAAGTATATTAAGCATATGAAGTCATTTAATTTAATGCTTATAGGTACTGAATTTGAAGAAACCAACGTAGTACTTAAAGTTATGAAACATTTATAACTTTGCAAAATTAAATTATTTGTGACATAAAAGACTTATTTTAAGTTTTAAGTTAAGTTTAAATTGCTATTTTTAATTGATTTTTTATTTACAGATACTCATTATTTTTATTTTTTAATTGAATTTTTACTATTTAATTTTTTATTATATTATTATTTTATTAAATTACCTCATTTTCTTGTCTTTATTTTAGGAAGAGTTAGATTTTTTTATCATTATAAAATAATATTATGATTAAGGTAAAATAATAAGTAAATTTTATTATTTTAATATTATTTTATATTAATCTCAAAATCTTATATTTAGTTATTGACACATGAAAATAAATAAATACGATAAGATACCAGTTTTATGGCTAATTAAAAAAATGAGATAGATTCAATTAAAAAATACAAAATTTTGAGTGTTCCAAAAAGAAAAAAGAATTAATAAGAATTCGATTTAATCAAGCAAAAAAAATTAAAATATAAATAAAGGTAAAAATAAAATAAATATAAGTAGATAAGATAAAGAAATCAAGTCTAATTGAAATGATTGATGGAATAATTAGCAATTAAGTTGAAGGACTATAATGTAATAAACCATAAGATGATGCTACGGTTAAGTTTCACAATATGTAAATGACTTTAAAATAAATTTATCTTGATAAAGTTTAATCATTATCAGTCAACTCATTAAACTATTTAGATTTTAATTTTATAAATAAATGAATTTAAGTTGATTAACTATAATTTCAATTTCTTATAAATAATGATCAACCAATCAGCGTGATCAAGAGTTTACAAAATGCGTAATTAAGATCAATCTATTTCAAACATTAATTCCAATTAGATATTCTTAACAACAATCTACCTTTAAAAACTAGTACAAACATTAAAATCAGATAGGAATACTAATTGAAAAGCACCTTTGATAACTTTAAAATAAACTATTTAAGAGAGTTTGAATCTCGTTGTTACGTCTAACCTAACAAAAAAGTGAAATTTGGTATTTGTGTTCTCACTTATAGACAATTTAGTGGGTGTTGAAAATTATTATTAGAATTATATATATATGTTTGCTAATTTAGTAAGTGTACCAAGTTTTAGGTTATAAAAATGTCCTTGTTAAAAAAGAAAACCAACTTTAAATCTAATGATATTTTAATAATTTTAAAATTTAATTTAAAATAAAAAGAATAAAAGGTAGTTATTAAAAATCCTGATTGTTGATCCATGAGAGAAGTTATTAACTTTAATTATATATTTTTTAAAAGGTAGTTGATTTTTAAAATAAAAAATAAAATAAAAGGTAGTTGTTTTTTTAACCCAGACGGGTTCTATAAACCCATACGGGTTCCATAAACCCAGACAGGTTCTATAAACCTTAAACCCTAAATCATTATATTTTTTAAAAGGTAGTTGTTTTTTAAAATAAAAAACAAAATAAAAGGTAGTTGTTTTTTAAAATTAAAAATAAAATAAAAGCTAATAACTTCTCTCGTACACGTGGACCAATCAGGATTTTTGATAACTATCTTTTATTTTTTTTATTTTAAATTAAATTTTAATATCCTTGGATTTAAAGTTGGTTTTCTTTTTTAACAGGAACATTTTTGTAACGTAAAATTTGGTACACTTTGCTAAAATGTACCAACTGAAATGAGATTTTTCAGTTGGTACATTTTAGCAAATATACGAAGTTTTAGATTACAAAAATGTCCCTATTAAAAAACAACTTTAAATCCAAAGTTATTTTAATAATTTTAAAATTTAATTTAAAATAAAAAATATAACGTAGTTATTAAAAATCCTTATTGGTCCATTACGAAAGAAGTTATTAGTTTTTATTATATATTTTTTAAAAGGTAATTGTTTTTTAAAATAAAAAATAAAATAAAAGGTAGTTGTTTTGTTAACCCGGGTTCTATAAACCCTAAACCATTATATTTTTTAAAAGGTAGTTATTTTTTAAAATAAAAAATAAAATAGAAGGTAGTTGTTTTTTAAAACTAAAAATAAAATAAAAGCTAATAACTTCTCTCAGGATTTTTAACAACTACCTTTTATTTTTATTTTAAATTAAATTTTAAAATTATTAAAATATCCTTGGATTTAAAGTTGGTTTTCTTTTTTTAACAAGGACATTTTTGTAACCTAAAACTTGGTATAGTTTGCTAAAATGTACTAACTGAAAAACTCCCTTACGTAAATTAGCAAACCCCATATATATATATATATATAGTTAGAAGCTTTTTTTTTAGTCTTTATTTATAAGAATCCAAAATAAAATATGTGAGGACGTGAAAAATTGGAATTAGAGAGTTAATAAGTGTATTATATTAATGAGACCATATTTTAATAGTTACACAAACTAATAGTATAAATAGAATTTTTAAACGTACTGGTTTCATTAGCTTAAGCATTCCATTTCTTTAAAATCATGTTCTTCAAAGTTTCCTCAGTCTTCTCTCTACCATTTCTACTCACTGAACTATTGGAATTACGATCCTTAGACGCCTAAACGATCCTGATGCCAAGAACTTCAACGGTTACCGATCAATTTCTGGATTTTCCTAGTTGTAAGTTGTTCTCTAATTTTCTCCACTATTTTGGAAAGCTAGACCATGTAATATGAGGGTTGCATGTACCTTTTGCTTTCTTTCTTCCAATTTTTGTCCAATTCCAACTCTAAGAGTTGTTCTTGATCATCGCATCGTGGGTGCTATCTATATTCTTCTCAAGTCAGGGTACGGTAGAAGAGAGCTTTCGAGCTGAGCTAGGAAGTTTTGAGGTAAAGGGAGCTAGGTTTTCTCTTGAATTTATAGTATAATGTATGAGTGGATTGAATTCTGCATGTTGTAGCTGTTTGAGCTAGAAATATGATGTTTGTGTAGATTTAAGCCATGTTTTCTTTGAATGTTAACTTATAAATTTGTGGGTTGGTAGTTATAAGTTGGTTTGAATGTGATGCATTGCTGGAATTGTGATTGTGGATGATGTGAAGTCTGTTGTGCAAATTATTAAATGAAAGTTACGTAAATTGGTGGTGTTTTAGGGCATTTTAAGAGGAAGTGGGAGAGTGATTTTGAGCATTTGATGCCTAAAGTGCAATTAGGTTGTTGGGGCAACTTTAGTAAGTGCATTGTGACTTATTTGAGTCACCAAATGGGTCAAAAATAGGTAATAAATGGCATAATTGAGTTTGGGTCTCTAGGTTGATGATTTTGGGGTTTTAGAGTAGGAAGTTGGTCTCAATCACTTTAGATTTGTATTAGGAAGTGTTAGTATCACTTAGATAGGTCTTACTAAGTATAAAACACAAATTAGGGGTGTTAGAAGTTGATAAAATGGGCTAGAATTGGTTAAGAGAGTGTGAGTGACATAATTTTGCAGATTTTTCATTCTATAGATTATGAAAACTCGCTGAGCGAGAGGATTCGATCAGCGAGTCACCCTGGCGAGATGCTCTCTACCAGGGCATTCACATAGTGACTATGTGCGCTATGCAAATCACTGTGGAGGGTTTCCCTCTGTTTGGTAATTCGCAAGACGAGTCCTGCCGCATAGCGACTGGTCCTAGTCTGGGATAAGTGTAGGTTTAATTTGAATAGCGAATGTATTCGCTGTGCGAGTGTTGGGAGGGTTGCGTCTCTGTTTGGGGTCTCTCGCATAAGGGTTTGGGGCACTATGCGAGGGTGAAAGGTCTGGAACCTCTGCAAGTTTATTCGCACAACGGGTGTGGTCGTTGTACGAATGGTCATGAAGAGGGGGTCTCTGTTTGGGGGGATTCGCATAGCGAGCTAGGGTAGCTAAGCGAAGGCTTCCCAATTCGCTATGTGAGCCTGTGCGCTCAACGAACAGTACGGGTTGCAGCTTGTTCTTTTCTTTCTTATTTCCTGAGGGGGGTATTGATGGGTTGAGCATTAGAAGAATGTTACATTGTTATGAATACGAGTCTTGAATAAACTTTTAATATTGGTGTGATTGGTGAATTGAATCCTATAACTCAAGGTGAGAATGTAGGAAGTGATTGGAGATGATAATGTTGTTAGTAGTATAAAAGTATGGAGCTCAGAAATGGTGAGTCTATTCCGATATTCTAATGATCACTTATTCTCAAGTAGAGAGGAGTGACGCATGTGATGAGAGTAGCGGAAGGTCCTTGTCTATAGACTTAGAGTTTAGTCCTAGACAGTATAAGGATTAACCTTGTATAGTGTTGGAGAGTGCCAGTAGAATTATACAAGTGCAAAGACCACCAAGAGTTCGACATTTATACTAATCTGGATGAGTCAAGTCTAGAATATAATTCATTAGAATGTGTGATTTAGTTCACCCTCCAGGAATTTGATATGTATAGCATGTGCTTTTATACTTGTATGGTTTTTGTATTACTAGCTCACCATTCTGCTTGTTTTTGTGTTTGTTTGTGTATATGTTTTCCTTTTTGTAATGCTCATCCACTTGGATGTGAGTAGAGGTAGATGAGGTGCCTTTGGAGTAGGTCTTGGAGGAAGATAACGCTATTGTATAGTGTCTTTAGGATTTCACAGTGGTTTTGAGTTTAGTATATTTTGCAAATACTTTTTGTACTTAAAGTTTTAAATTTATAACCATTTTGAATGACTGTAAATTAAATACTCCAATTACAAATCTCTAAACTGTTCTACAATATTATAATTTTTGACTACTATATTATAGATCTTATATAATCTAGGATGTTACAAAATATATTTATGACTTTCTTTGGTAACCTTTTTAAGCAAATCTTCTTTGATTTTGTGTAATTTCTTTCTTTTCAAAATTTAATCAATTCTTATCGCACATTCTTAACAAACCATTAAAATAATTCAATTTACTAGCAAATAATTAAAAATATATAAAATAAAATTATTTTATATAACCGTTATATTTTCCTACAACTTATATTTGTATATTTATTTGTTTTAGGTTGTTGTATTTCTATCATTTATAAGTGTATCATTTTTCCTTGTTGAAAAAACTTCTTATTCTAAAAAATGATATATAGAAACTAAGTGTCATCTTAAAGATGAATTTATTTATTTTTAAATATGTTTTGATAATACCAAAATTTGGGTGTTGCATTTCTATTAAATAACACTAGTGAACTTTTCTTTATGATAATAAAAATGATTTATAATTATATAACTAATCATTTTTATAATTTTAATGTAAACCGTTTTTATTTATTTTGTAGGTAATTTTTTAATTAAATTGGTTAAGTTTAAAAACTATCAAATAAAAAAACAGTTAAATTAAAGAAACGATCAAATGATAAAATTAACAAAATAATTATTTTAATTAAAAAACTTTTATTTAAAGGATAAAATTGAAAAATAAATTTGGACACCAAAAAGAGAAATCCATTTATATATAGGAATAGATAAATGCTTGACACCTTTAATTTTTAATTACTATAAAAATTTAGTTGTTTTAAATTTATAGATGATATATTTGATTAGTTATTCAACATAACCTATTTGTTCTTACAGAATCGACATATACCTTAGTTTCATGGACTTTTATCTAATTGTAAATAGTTTATCTTTCCTATTTAGGATTTTTGTAATTCATGTTCTAATCTTCTTGTCAATCGCACTCACCTTTATAGACCTCCAATCATGGTTGGGGTATGTACTCTTGTAATGGCTGAGATCTCTGTCAATATGACTTTTATCTTGGATTGTGAAGCTGTTGTGACTGAAATGTGTGCACTATCATGGTGTCATTCTACATTGATAAGATTATCACTAGTGCAAAAACGCTGTTTAATGTCGGTTACTTTAGGCTTTTAACGTTTATTCATAAATCGACGTCTAAACCGGTGACGTCAATGGGACGTCCGACATCCTAACCACAGATGTCTATAATGACGTCAGTTAGTGCCCATGAACGACGTCAATAAACGTCGGCACTGGTTTGAATGGACGTCTAAAGGCACTAAGTAGACGTCAGATAAAGCATTAACTGACGTCGAAGATCACATATAGACGTCGAACATGACAAAGACCGACGTCTAAGAGCACATACAGACGTCGGTTTTTGCATTAACCGACGTCTAATACAGTGGTTGTGTTTTAGTGCAGTTTTGTTCCCGTCTTTGGATAGCCTAGTAGCACAATCTCCTTTTTCTAGTTTCCCCCAAAAAAAAGCTTGCGTCTTTTGAATTTCTTATGGTCCCTTCAACCCAAACCGAACCTGGGTGGTTGCTTAGTTCCATTTTTCATCCGCAAGAGGAAAAAATCACGGTGAAACAAAAACTAGACAATGACCCAGGGCCGTTTTTGGGTTGAAACGATCAAAAGAAATTCAAAAGACGCCACTATTTCCGGGAGGCAGCTAGCAAAGGGAGAATGTGTTACTACATTATCCCAAGAAAGGAACAAAACTGCACTAAAACACAACACAAAGAAAGAAAATTTTAATCAGTTGAACCAGAAGATAATTGATGAAAGACTAAACAAACGGTAAGCATAAAAAAAAACACGCACCTGGGATGCAATGTCGCAAGAGAGAAAAAGAGAAGAGGAAGACGATAAAGATATCAGAAACAACAATAGAATGCCGCAACAAAAAGAAGACGTGCCGAAAGGGAGAAAAAGAAGAGTGTCGCGAGAGAAAAAGGAGAAGAGGAAGAGGAAGATATCAGAAACTGAATGCCGCGAAGAGTTTGCGGTCTATTTAAAATGAAACTGGGCGTCGGTTTCTCCATATAGCCGACGTCTATATGACTATAGACGTCAGTTTTGTTACTAATTCGACGTCCAAGTTAACTTTTCAACTAACCTTTTGAATCCCACTAGACATTGGTAGGAAGCTGAAACGATTGACATTTGATTTCTTGTCAGGGATGTTGACGACAGTTGTGATGGGGCACCGACGTCTATAATGATCCATATCATTACTTACAGGCACACAGACGTCAGTGCCCCTTCTAGCCAACGTCTATGGCCCTCGAATTTGGTGAATCTAATTAATTACAGGCACGTAGACGTCGCGTGCACAGATCCCGGACGTCTAAATTGAAGATTTTTTATCTTCCCGCCTTTCATTCAGGCCGTAGACGTCGCCTGTTGACTATGCGACGTCTAAGCTCCTGGGAATTAGGTGAAAGCATTAATTGCAACCCTATAGACGTCGGTCCCCCGTGAACACCGACATCACGGGACTGTCTTCTGACCTACCTCAGGCCATTAGACGTCTGTTTGCAGCAGTTGGGACGTCTACAATATCATAGACGTCGCATTGTCTAGAAATCGACGTCTACGTTACCAAGCTATTTACGATAATGTCACCATCCACTCATATACGCCAGATTATCAACAAACCAACGTCTATTGGGTGACATTAAACAACGTTTTTGTACTAGTCTATCTCAATCATATATGATACAATATAAAAAATAAGTTACGACAGATTGATAATAGCAAAACGGATTGAAATTCTTGACTTGTCTTGAACAATTGAAAAGGCTGACACATCAATTATTTTAATACATTAGTTAATCTTTGTAAATAAATTGAAATTATAATTATCTTTACTGACATCTTAAAATAATTCATTATAATTCAACTGACATTGATTTATACTATTCATAGGACAAAATAACATCGAAAACACACTTGACAAATTTTTGTAGATTAAGGAGCTAACCGCGAGCCAAGATCCATATACCTCCCATAATTTATAATTTATAATTTATAATTAATAATTAATTTGAAAAATACATGTAATTTATTAAGTTTTACAGTGTTTTATTAAGTTTTTAGTTAGTAAACATTGATTACTAAATTCAATTTTGCCATATTTTGTCATTTTACTATAAGTTATATAAATGTATAAATTATTTTAATTGTTAAAATGAAATTAATTTTATTTATATATGTTGATATTGTCTTCATATGTTATTTTATATATTACATTGAACAAAAAATGTAATATAGATTTTACAAAACAAAAAGGAACGACGAAATGTTTTATATTAAGTTTCAACTCAATTACCATTTAGCACTTATTTACCAAATATTTTCTTAAGCTCATACCACTAAGGTATCATTGAAGAGAAAACCAAGCACAGATGAACAAACAAAAACAAAAAGATAAGCTAAAGAACATTCACATAGTTTAAAACAATAATATCACACTTATCATCTAAATCAAACATATCAACTTTAGACTTCGACCATCCAGATACATGTATTGATGTCCCCGTGTATGGTGAAACATTGTCCACCTAAGCTACCACACACTGAGGTTAATCCGTTAACACCTATGGCCTAAACCAGTGACTAGAGACTAGGACCTCCTACTACTCCTCAGAACATAACTCGTCCCTCTTACTTTACTTGATGGTTATTGGACTATCAGGATTATCCCTCAATCCTGACGTCTCTACTAACACAAAGATCTTTCCCATCAAATTCCTTTCACTACAGACTTAATCCATACACACATGTTTACCGTTTATAAAACATTCATATGTATTAAAACTATACATTACATCATAACCATCATGTCATGTGTGAACAACCATACATATTAATATTCAAATTTGCATTTTATGAAGAATAATGCATACCATCAAATTCATCCACCATAAACATAGACATATATATATATATATATATATATATATATATAAACTAACTCACCCAAATAAGAAATCCAAAATAAAGAAAACATATAAGAACTTAGAAACAAAGTGTCTAATTTTTTTAGGATAATCGATTATCTCACCTAATAATCGATTATTCCAAAGAGTTTTGAAGAAAAGTTGAAATTCTGACTAAAATAACCAATTATTAGGTAAGATGTCGATTATTTCTTTCAGTTTTTTTATTTTTATAAAAACCTAATTTTCTGATTTGGTTGTATGTAAGACCCATCTAAATGAACAAAATGGTATCCTTGACACTAGAAATCACTACCACAAAATAAGCTTTTTGAGTCAGTTATTTTGGGCTTTTTAAGTTTGTTTTATGACAAACTTAGATTCTATGTTTGTTCTTCGCTACCAGACTTAAAATTTAAGTGTGTTGTTGACCAATAGACTTAGTTCTTTATAAATAAATATGGCTGCGAATTTAAGTTTGTTATGACCATAACAAACTTAAATTTGATTTTTTTAATTATATTTGTTTAATCACGAAACCAAAACCTAAAATACAGCAAAAAGTTCCAAAATCAAAATAAATAATAAGATGTCTAACTTAAATTTTGTAGTCTAAACAAAGTCTAACTTAAACTTTTAAGTTTAACCATAAGCTAAACATAACTTAAGCAACACCTAATAAAAACCTAATCTCTACGTTGAAGAAGATAACTTGCTCATTGATGTGTTATTTCGACCATGACCTCCTTTAATATTGGTGATGGATCATCGAACACCTAAAACAAACAATGTTATTATGTAGTGGTGTACCTAAAATCGTAGAATTCATGCATTAGTTATAAGTGCTTATCGTTGTCCAGTTATCATAAATTTTTTCCTGAATGGTAGCTTTGATCCAATACATCACGTAGTACCCACATTCCCATGAATTCATATTGCACTGTAATAAAATAAAGGAAAATTCATATCATATAACTTGTAGCCAAAATAATTAATTGTAGAATTCAATGATGTCTCACCTTAGGATATATAATTTGAACTTGCTTTTGTATGTTCCTTTGACATAAATTGTTTGTGTGCCCTACAACTCTGGTTAAATTGATGACACATAAGTCATAATTGCTATGTACTTATTAGATGATATGAAGGTTGTATCATTACCTTTGTAGTAAGTTCTTCAGCTCATTGTTGGGTTTCTTACGAAGAGAGTAAAACCAGACAACTTGCAATATTCAGGAATGATCACTATTAGCTGCTAATGAGACCTACAATGAAAGACAAATGATTATTTCAATAATTACCATAACTATGAAAATGAATATATATATATATATATATATATATATATATATATATATATATATATATATATATATATATATAATCTTAAAATAATTAAATAATTATAAATTGAGCTTTGAAATTAAAAAAAAAGGTTTAATCATTTAGATTGTCCCTATTTATGTTGGGTTTTCTCAATTAGGTCCCAGTATTTTAAAATGTCTCAATTAAGTCCCTATTTTTGCAAAATTGAATCAATTAAGGGCTTGCCGTTAACTTGGGTGGACGACGTTAAAATTGAGTGTGCGTGGCATCCAGGCTTGGCTATGGTGGCAGTTTATGCTGAGCTAAGTTTTTTTTCTCACTTTTTTAATTAAATTTCTTTGGAAATAATTGATGCACACAAAACGCAACGTTTAAATAACTCATTTCTGCCTAAATCAAAACGTGCGTTTTGAGTGTGGAACATTGCAGAATAAAGGGAATGTTTTTTTGTCTTTGTGCGAAATTGGAGATTTTGGGAAAATAGGGTTTGTAACGAGCAAAGAAATTGAGTGTGTTTGGTGCCAAATTTGGTATACATGGTGATCAAGTACGAGGTCAGGCGTTGAGGTTAGTAATTTTTTGATAATGTTGTCTTTTTAAAATGTAATGCATAGTATATGTTGTTTTGTTTTAGAGTGGAACGTGGTCCCCCAATATTAAAGTGTGATGCATAACATAGTATATCTTGTTTCCTTTTTTAGTGCAATGTGGTCCCCTGGATGGCATATTAAAGTATTGTTGCATTGTCTTTTTCAGTGGGTTGTGGTTTGCATGTTACTAAATGTTGTTGTCCTCGCTTTTTTTTATTGCTTTTTAGGTTAAATATAACTTAGTTTTGTACGACATGGAGGGCAATTTCGAAGTTGTTATCCACCACGGTGGAAAGTTTATAAAAGAAGGGAAGCTTACCTATGAGGGGGAGACTATAACTTATTCCTTTGACCCAGACATGTGGATTTATTTCATTGCAGTGAGTGTAGTCAAAGGTCTAGGTTATGATGGGTTTAAGGAGTTGTGGTACTGCGTAGGTGGTGGTTCTGTGTTAGAGAATAGGTTGGAGCTTTTGTTGGATGACAAAGGAGCCATGCATATGATAACCTTAACTAGGCTTAATGGTGAGGTGCATCTTTTTGTTGAGCACATAGTTTCTAAACCTGAGATGATACATATGTTAGAATATGTTAATGAGAATACAACTGGGGGTGAAAGTCAATGTGAGGTGTCTGCCAATGAAGATGAGAGAGGTCATCATGTTGTTGAAGACGAAATTCAGTGTGGAAAGTGATGTGCAATGTGATGGACCATCATGGGCTGAGATGTCTGATACTGATGTTGATGATAGCATAAATAGTGATAAGCATAGAGGATTGTCTGATGATGATTGGGAGTCCGAGGAGTTAGACAATGGAGTATAAAGTGATGGTGAAGATGATGAAGATGAGGGTGTTAACGGATTGGCAAGCATACCAAATCGTATCAAGTAATAATAAATGGTAAGTCCAAGTATCGTTTTCCCAAGAG
>NC_028359.1:18470793-18474677 GCF_000741045.1 Vigna radiata var. radiata | reverse complement strand
CAACATTTGCATCAGACAATTTTATTTCTAAAGTACTAACTTTATTTCTTAAAACAACTTCATCATCAAGCAATTTATGATACTTCAATTTCAATTCATTGTGCTCCTTTTTTAGCTTTTTATGAGCAGCATCAAGTTTTTCAGATTCATTCATCAAATCAAAGAAAGCCTTTTGTAAATCTAATTAACTAGATTCAAAGATGGAATCACTTACTTGGCTTCCTATATCTTCAGAATCCGCCATAAGGCATAAGTTGGCTTCTTCTTCTGAGTCACTTGAGCTTGTTGAGCTAGAAGCATTGTCCTCCCAAGCTATGTAAGCTTTCTTTTTCGTTTGAAATTTTCTTTCCTTCTTGTCTTCACTTTTCTTGTTCTTTGGACACTCAGATTTTACGTGCCCTCTTTCTCCACAACCAAAGCATTTGACACTTGAAGGAGATTCTTGACTTTCTCTTCGTTCTTTACGAATTTTGTCCTTTCCTTTTGCCTTCATAAACTTTGCAAACTTCTTTATCATGAGGCTAATGTTTTCCTCATCATCAGACTCATCATCTTCGATCCTCTTAGAGCTCTTCCTTTAGAGATTTCGGACTTGAAGGCTAATGTTTTTCTCTTGCCTTGATCCTCTTCAGCAGTTAGCCTCCTCAACTCAAGCTCATGCTCACGGAGCTTTCAAAACAGAATTGGCATTGACATCTGAGTGAGGTTCTGAGACTCCGAGATGGCAGTCACCTTTGGTTCCCAAGACCTGTCTAAAGATTTCCAAATTTTCATATTTAGTTCATCAGTATCAAAAGTCTTACCCAACTTTGTTAAGTGATTCACAATATGAGTGAAACGCTTTTGAACATCAGAGATTGTTTCTCCAGGTTGCATTCTGAACATCTCATATTCTTGAATGAGAGTGTTCTTCCTAGCGCGTTTCACGTCCTCTGTTCCTTCATGAGTGACTCTGAGGACTTCCCACATTTCTTGAGCTGTCTTACATACTGAAATTCTATAAAACTCATCAAGTACAACAGCAGATGAAATTATATTGCGAGCTTTAATATCAAACTGAGCTTGTCTATTTTCTTCAGCAGTCCAATTAAAATATGGTTTTTCTATCTCTACACCATCAACTGTACTCGTAGGAATATAAGGACCATTTTGTACAGCTTCCCAGATGCCTCTATCAACAGACCCCATAAAAATTTTCATTCTAACTTTCCAAAAAGCATAGTTATCACCAATAAAAAGTGGAGGTTTGTTAATGGAAGCACCCTCAGCATATACAAGGTTTTGATTGTGACCGGCCATTTTCGCAAATATTTTGAAAAACTATCAAAGCAAGCTCTGATACCAATTGTTGATATCGGAGGGGTATGGTTCGAAGAGTATAACACAGCGGAATTAAAAACTTAGAGTAGCGTATAAGCGTGTTCGATCACTTTTAAAACGAAGTTGGTCCTTTTTCGAAAAACAATTTTCTTTTAGAAAATTTATCAAACAGTTAACATGCGTAAAATAAAATGAATGTAGGGAATAGAAAAATCACACGAGTATTTTTTACTAGTTCGATTCAACAGAATCTACGTCCAGTCGTTAATCACTGTAAAGAGTGATTAACAGTTCCACTAAAAATATTTTTCTCAGATTACAATTAACTGAATGAAAATCAGATAGATAAACCTTCCTTCGATGAGCGAACCGGAAGAAGACCACTCTACCAACCTCAAGAGAACCGCTCCGACAATCGACCAACGATTCGCGAGCTTCTCCTTTCACAAGACCAAGCAGAGCACCTTGCTAACTCGAAGAGAATCTGCTCCGACTATCGACACACGATACGCGAGCCTCTCCTTTCACGAGACCAAGTAAGGGAACTATGAACAAAGCTTCTGAGAACTTTCCTCTAACAAACAGTGTTCTATTAAGCTTCTCAGTTCAAAAACGTTACTTCTGAATTTACAGAACCCAATTATATAGCCAAGTACACTGAATGCCAAAGGTCAGCTCCCAACTGCCATGAATAATCGATTATTGTAAGTGATAATCGAATATTCAAGTCCGTTACAGAGTTTTCAAAAAGTGATAATCGATTATATGAAGTGATAAACGATTATTCAAATATAACTTATGATAATCGATTATTGCTTCATGATAATCGATTATTCTAGTATAAAATGCAAGTGATAATCGATTATAGCTTGTCCATAATCGATTATTCAAGTTAAAAATACAAGGTTTACGATTTTCCTACTACATCCAACTTCTACAAGTTGCTTTTTAAATAAATCTAATGTTCTCTTTAAATAATACTTCTTGCAGCATCATCAAAATAATTCTTTAGGTTTTACCAATGCTCCTTATTGGTAACAAGAATATCAACATGCAATGCAGCTCAATTATCATCCACATCAAATCATCATCAAATAGTCTCATCATGCAAATTATTCAGTCAAACATTTTCAGAAAAAGTATTCAAGCCCAGAATACATACTGAAATTAAAATTCAACCTATTCTAGGAATTTAAGAATACAAAAGTAAAAGAGAGAAAACTAGGTTGCCTCCTAGTAGCGCTAGTTTAACGTCACGAGCCTGACCCAAACCTGTTTAGCACTTGTCAGTAAGTGCAATTCCTTCCAACACCCATCAGTAGGTGTACCTTCCTGGAATCCATTAGTGGATTTAAAGTTTTTAGCATCCCTCAGTAGATGCTACCCAAAAATTGTTCAAAAGGTTCAAAAATTACATGTTCTAATGAAAGTAAAAATGAAAATAACGGAAAATGCAAATTGTTCTTAAAAATACAAAAGTGACTTCCAGCAAATCAACTCTTTTTTTCACTTTGGGATCCTCATCGTCCCACCGACTGAATTTTCTTATGTTCACTCTCTTGACTGCTATGGAATATGGTCTTCTAATCTCCACCATTCCTTCATCTTTTAGCTTCCTATTGACAATCCACTTCCTGTTTTTAAATCGCACTGAAAAGCCCCGCAGGAATGACGTGTCCTCTGAAGGGGTTGATTCCTTCCTTTCCTCATGAATCTGCAAAATATTACAATTATTACGAAAATCGATACCTGTGGAGTTTTCTTCCTTTGCAGCTTCTTGATGAGTCGATATTTTATTGATTTCACTTAGTTTATTGTGCTAGAATTAATCAGGGAATTGTGCTTAATTGTCCGGTATTTTCCCGTTGTTCCTAATTATGCTTAATTTGACCGAAAATTCGAATTTTAGTTAATTTGAATATTCTGAGCTAATTATTTGCATTTTTAATTGCATGGAAAATTTTGGAGATATATTTTGGAGCATTGGGATGCAGAAAAATTAATTCAAGACTCTTCTCAAAAGAAGTGTGCACTAGAAGAAGGGCAGTATGGAGATTTTACCCTTTGGGCTTATGAGAAAAGGGTGCAACATGTTGAATTTGGGGGTGCACAAGGAAAAGCTGCAGCACATTGAAAAGAAAAAAAGAAAAACATGTGCAGCTGAGACAACACGGCACAAGGGGCCCATGGAGCATTGAAAATGAAAAAAAGACTCACGGAACCCTAGGGGGGATTATTCACCAAAAAGAGGGGGCAGCCGTCATTCTCAGGGTAGGAGACTTTTCTTGATATATATGTTCCATTGTAGAAGGAGGAAAAATGCTGGTGATGTCCAATAGGATTATATCTTCATTCCTTGCATGTGACGGCTGTAGCGTGCTTATTTTTTTTTTTGGTTTCAACTCTCGGTGTCCATCAAAAAGTTGATTTCTTATTTGCAATTGGGGAAATGGAGCACCAAGCGGTTACTTTCTTTTGGAATACGCATAAGAATTTTCAATTTCTTTCTTCATGAACTAGACTTGTTTCTTAATATATATATATATATATATATATATATATAT
>NC_028359.1:18466798-18468557 GCF_000741045.1 Vigna radiata var. radiata | reverse complement strand
CCAAAATTGGCAACTGCCACCATGATCAGGGGAGTTTTCTTCTTTCCCTTCTTCCCCTTTTCCCACTTGAATTGCACTTGTCCTTGATCTGTTGACTATTATAATTACTGATCTTATGCTTGTGACACATTGAGGACACTGTGTAGTTTAAGTGTGGTCTATTGGGGGAGACTCTGATTTTTTTCTTTCTTAGTTTATGTTTTCTGCGTTAAATTTTTTTGTTTTCTAGGTAGTTTTTATTGTGTCTTTTGTACAGTTTTGCATGTTTCTCTTGATTTCTAGACTTGGTTTAGGTTGTCGATTTATCTTTCACTTCATTGATACTCTGATTTGTCTGAAATCCATGCTTTTCTCTACTTGGAAGATGATTATGATGTTTGAGAGGTTGATTTGATTGTGACTATACCCTGTGTGAGATTTGAGCCACTTGATATTCTTTCTTGTGTGTGATATGTCTATTGATTGCTTGCACATATGCCTTGGCTTGACTCTTATTGATGATTCTTGATTGATATGCATGTTTGGAAGTGATAAAGGCAATTTTGTTGTTGAGTCTCTCTAGCCAAATGAGCCTACCCTGTTTTGATCCATTGGTAACCTCTTTGAGCCTATATCTTTCCCCATTTCTTTGTTTTGAAGCTCATACACCAGCCCTAACTGAAAAAACATGATTACCTGAACCTTAGGGAATTTTGGAGCTTTGGAATTGTTTTGGGAATAAGTGTGGGCTCTTGGGAAATTCAAAGAATTAGCTAGTTGGTTCCTCTTCTTGTTTCTATTTGTGTAAATATGTTGTGTATCTTGTCTCTTAGAGTTGTGTCCTAAATAGAAAAAAAAAAGACAAGATGAAAAAAAAATGAAAAAAAAGAAGGAAAATGAAAAAAAATAAAATAATTGTGAATAATGGAGTCAAGAAGAGGATTGAATTAGAGGGTTTTGGGTGTTATGTGACTGTGTTTACACTTGTTCCTCATTGCTCCTCTATTTCTTTTGGTTTGTAGCTTCTTATCCATATTTATCCTCCCTTGTCCTTGGCCCCATTACATCCATAAAAGACCTTTTGATTCGACCATGCATATATGTTTCGAGTGTTGATATTAGAGGCTTGCGAAGTCTGTTTGTGTTTGCTTTCTTGAGTTCATTGAGTTGACACTATTTACCTTAGACACTTGAGAGAAACATTGATAGTGTGCATCTGTGAGGTTGTGTTACTTTTGATTCACCTCTTAAACTGATTGATCATTTTGTCATGCTTTGAATTGCTTGGATGATTTCTCTGAGTATCTGATTTCTTTGATTTCGTGTGGATACTATCTACTACTTTCCCTTGTCCGGATTTCTTGAGGATTGTAATTCTGTTTGTTTCTGTCCTTGTTAGTCTTTGTCTTCTGATTGCTGAGTCTGTGTCAATTCCCTGATGTCCATTAACCTATCCCCTGCTTTTCGTCTTGGTTTTACCCAGGAGTGCAAAAGACTAAGTGTGGTCTATTTTGATGAGTCGATATTTTATTGATTTCACTTAGTTTATTGTGCTAGAATTAATCAGGGAATTGTGCTTAATTGTCCGGTATTTTCCCGTTTTTCCTAATTATGCTTAATTTGACCGAAAATTCAAATTTTAGTTAATTTGAATATTCTGAGCTAATTATTTGCATTTTTAATTGCAGGGAAAATTTTGGAGATATATTTTGGAGCATTGGGATGCAGAAAAATTAATTCAAGACTCTTCTCAAAAGAAGTGTGCACTAGAAGAAGGGCA
>NC_028359.1:18462542-18464450 GCF_000741045.1 Vigna radiata var. radiata | reverse complement strand
TGATGATTTGCAATTTATTGTTTCATTATCTTTAGCTTAATCATTGCATTTCAAATGTGTTTTCGTGATGCTTACTAATTCATTGCACTTTTAAATTTATCATTTCTGTCAAATGGAGTTGTGCACGGTGCCTTTCATTAATTAGCCTATGAATTGCATATTTTCTTTAATTCTTGACGCTATTCACATTTATGATATGTGCATTTAATTGTTTAGCTCAACGTTGCATTTTAAATTGGTTCAAACACTTTTAGCTTCCACTTTAATGTTGTCTACTATCTCCAGTTTATTGTTTTCATTTACTTTAATGATTTTAATTATGTTCGGTTTAATTTCCATTTTTAATTTAGTCTAATTTTCCTTTCATGAACCTTTGACAAACCCCCTCNCCTTCGTGTCCGACCTAATTCTCGAACCACATTTGGTCCTTGAGAGACGACCTAGGGGTCATTCCCTAGCTATACTGCATATTCTCAATTGCAATCAAATTTGATTGGGCGGTGACACCCATCACTTCTCTTTTGGCCCTTTTGTATTTGACTCTCCTGACTGCCCTCTGTATAGTTTCTTTGGAGCCATAAATCAACACTTGGTCATGATGCCTTAACTTTATTCCTCCATCATGGATACGTATAACCATCTTAGAAGTCCGCTTGAACGGTCTTTTTAAGATCAATGGCGTTCTTCCCTAATTGGTCATATCTACAACTATAAAGTCAACCAAAAATTCCAACTCCTTAATTCGGACAATTGCATTTTCCACCATTCCAACTACTTTCTCCCTAGACCCATCCGTCACTGTCAAGATCACTTTGGTGGGCTTTAATTCTATCCCTCCGATCTTCTCAAAATCACTGAAGGGCATCGGATTAATGCTTGATCCCGAATCAATCATAGCTTCCCCTAAATTTACATCATTTATGACGCAAGGAAGAGTCAAAGCCCCTGAATCCTTCATTTTCTGCAGATGGTTCTTCTTTCTGGGCTTAACCAGCTGCTCCTGATCTTCCTCATAACCCACATCAATTAACTTTCCAAGATAGTATTTGATCCTCTCATCATACTCAGAAGTTTGTGAAGATGTTCTAGGATTAATGGGTACCTTATTAAGAATATTACGGAGTGATTCTTTAATACTTTCCTGTCATTTTTCTCTTTCTGCTTTCTTCTCTTCGCATCTCTTATGCTTATTATGAATCCTCTCCTCCTCTTCATCCTCACTGTGTTCAATCTCAATTATTTCCTCCTCTGGCTTCCTTTTCCTTCTTGTTATAACAACTTTGCACTCTTCTTTTGGGTTGATGTCAGTGTTAGCCCGAAATTGATTTTTCTCAGTGGTTTCGACCCTTTTAGACAGTTGTCCAATCTGTCTCTCCAGTGATCTAAAGCTCGCTTGATTACTATTTAACTGAGATTCATAATTTGTAAAGAATTTATCAAATCTTCCACTTAACTCTCTGACCGTCTTAGTTAAACTGTTCACCTGTTGCCATAAGGGTGAAGGTTGTTGCTGCCGGAAGTTGCCCACTTGTCCAGATGAATTATTTTGGCTTTGCCCAATACTGGGGTGGTTTTTCCAACCTTGGCTAGAATTACCTTGGTTGAAATTGCCTTGCTTATATTGAAATTGAGCTCCCATATAATTAACATCCTGCTGCATCTCCTTAGTGAAAGCACATTGACCATTGATATGGTGACCACCGCATAAGTCACAAAGTTGTTGTGTTTGGGAAATATTTCTGATTCCCCTAGGAAGTTCAGAGAGGACCTTCGTCAACTTGTCTAATTTTTGGCTGAGAAGGTGATTCTGAGCAGCTGCAGCATCTTCAGCAGGAAGATGCAAGAGTCCTCCTTTTTGTATGCCCCTCTCACTCTGTGATACTTCATTCAAGGCCATCTCTTCAATCA
>NC_028359.1:18438853-18460332 GCF_000741045.1 Vigna radiata var. radiata | reverse complement strand
CATTCTTCACTTTCTCAAAAATGCTACAAAACAATGCAAAACAAGCATAATATCGCTAAAAATAGCTTTTGACTCTCTACAGACTCATTTATTGAGTTTTGCTTGATTCTAAGCTCATTCTCAACAGTAAAGGGAGTAATTTGGTCTAAAATGACATGAAAATAACTGTTTTTCAACCTTCATCAGAGGGTTATGGGAAGTTTGTAACCTTCTCTATGCCTAAGACAATGGTAGACTATAAATGGGATGTGGGGACTTATTTTGCTGAGAAGCAAGACTTTGTGGATGCAATAAAAACGTATGCAGTAAAAAATGGCAGGAATATTAAATATCTTAAAAATGATAAGAAGAGAATTAGAGTCAAATGTATGGGTGGTAAAGGAGAATGCCCCTGGATGACATATTGTGGATATATGGAAACAGTTAAAACATGGCAACTTAGGACTATTGTTGACAACCATAGCTGTAGTAAGGAGCACAAAGTAAGATTACTTAATGCAAAATGGTTGAGTAAGAGGTTGGAAAAAATAGTTAGAGAAAATCTCAATGTGAAGGGATTGAAAATTCGTGAAAAGATAAATAGGAAGTTGAATGTTGGTGTATCGAGATGCATGGCTTATAGGGCAAAGGCCATTGCTTCAGAGCAAGTTGACGGGTCTTTCAAAGACCAATTTAAAAGGATTTATGATTATGAAAATGAGGTGCTAGCTCGTAATCCAGGATCCACAATGAAGGTAAAGGTTGAAGATGGTGGCAGTGGACCAATATTTAAAAGATTTTATTGTTGTCTGAAGCCTGCAAGGATAGTTTTGTGTCCTGCAGGCCAATTATTGGACTGAATGGTGCGTTTTAGAAAGGAAGATATGGTGGTGAATTATTAAGTGTTGTTGGTAGAGATGCAAATGACCAAATGTTACCTCTAGCGTATGCCGTGGTGGAGGTAGAGAACAAGGATACTTGGAAATGGTTTCTTGAACTTCTTGTTGAAGATCCTTGTGGAGAGGAAGTAAGTTCATCATTTACATTGATGTTGGATCAGGAAAAGGTAATGCAAATGACCATTTCTCCATTAAGTTCATTAACATTGAACTTGATATCAAATTTCTAACAACAATCTATGTCATAATTATGATGAAACAGGGACTAATGCAAGCTATACAAGAAGTGGTGCCTCGAGTTGATCAATGTTTTTGTTTTAGGCACCTATACGCTAATTTTAGAAAGAATTTCCCTGGAAAACAACTGAAGCGTTTGATGTGGAAAGCAACATCAGCAACCCATCCACAAGCATGGGAATTAGAAATGAGAAATATAAAAGAACTAAAAGATGAGGCCTTTAAATACTTGCTGAAAATTCTTCCCAGGTTTGTATCCATACTTGTTTTGTTTAATTTTTTTACATGGATATGTGTCTTAAATGTTCATGATGCTGGTCAAATGTAGACATTGGTCACGTTCAAGATTTAGCACCATACCTCGATGTGATACGTTGGTCAACAACATGTCTAAGGCTTTCAATAGTGTTTTGCTGCATACAAGGTCGAAGCCAATCATAAGCATATTGCAGGACATTCGCATTTACTTGATCAAGAGATGGGCAACTAACAGGAGTAAAATACAATCATTGTCTGGGGACATTTGTCCTAAAATCAAAACTAGGCCAAACAAGGAGTATCAGTTAACTAAACACTGGATTCCATGGTAACCTTTACTCAATTTATTTCATGATTTCCAATGTGATCTAATTGTTGTATTCATTATTAATTTCCTTTTTGATAATTGACAATTGGCCAGGAGATAAGCTTTTTGAAGTGCGCCATGCCTCCCAAGATGGTGACAAGTTTGTTGTCAATTTAGATGAACATTCTTGTACATGCAGGAAGTGGGCTATCAGTGGCGTACCATGTTGCCACTCTTTGTCTGCTATGAAATTCCTAAATCTACAACCAGAGGACTTCATACCATGCTGCTTTAGGAAGACAACATATGAAGAAACTTACTGTCCAATTGTGTATCCAATTAATGGTAAAAACATGTGGGAGATTACCCATATGTTGATCTGTTACCTCCACCAAAAAGAATAATGCTTGGGAGACCAAAGAAGAAGCGAAGGTTGGAGCAATGGGAGTTGGTGAAGGACGATAACAGAATGACAAAGGGTGGTATAAAAAAAAGATGTGGAATATGCAAGCAACTGGGTCACAACAGAACTTCTTGCACCCAATCAACTGAACTAATGCTGCCATCAACAAATGAAGATGAAGCTGCCTTATAAGTCATGTGTAGAGTTTTTTACATGTGTAGAGTCTTATTAAGTGCAAACTGTATTTTGTTAGTTCAAACTCTTATCAAGTGCTTAACTTCCTTTTGGACAGCTGCATTTGTATGACAACTTTTACTGATTAATGAATTTGCAGTGTTGTTTGCTAATTACATATGTATGGAAGTTGATTGTTTTTCTAATTTTCCATTAGTGGAATTGAAATTTGGTGATTAAACTATTGATATCTAGTTTCATATAAGCAGGGTACTTGGGTGTGCTTAGCAGTTGGAGTTGTGCCAAAACTGATATGTGCTTGAACTAATATGTGGCAAAACTGATATGCTATTATGATGTCCAAAACTTGGGTGGGGTTAGCACTTGGAGTTTGTTAGGGTATAAGGAGGGAGGTAATCGTAAGGGTTGGAAAACATATGAGAAGGAGAAGAAGGTATAGGAGAGAGAGAAGGAGAGCAAACGGTGGAGTGCAGGGGGCAAGATGACCGAACGGTTTACAAAGAGGAGCAAGCATGCCGAGCAGTGGAAGGCTGGGGAGCAAGCTGACCGAACGGTTGACAAAGGGGAGCGAGTCTACCGAACAGTAGGCAAGTGAGGATGACCAGGCCGAACGGTTGGAAGCAGCGAGGAAGCATCCTAACTGCCACAATTTATTTCATGGACTTGATCTTTCTATTGTTGTTTAAGTGTTAAGTGTACGAGTAGTATTTTATTCGGTCTGATATGTACAAGTTTTTTATTAAGTCAGAATACACACTTAGTATTTCATTTGTCTGCAGTGCAAAACTAGAATAGATTTTTTGAATGAGATTTATGTAAGACATCACTACATTGCCCATTTCAGTGGAAGCAGGAAACACAAATTTTTTTATATTTTTATATTTCAAAGATGAGCAAGTCACCTTTATGCCATATGAATTTATAAAGGAAAATATAGTGAATAGCAACTTTTAAAATGGGACTCATTTTTCATGAAATAAGGGCTTCCAATGAATCAAGGTACAACAGAGCTACAACAAATTATCCCATTCTTCGCCACAACTCTCATCTTCATTAAAATGGAATCAAGACACAACAGAGCTACAACAGATTATCCCATTCTTATCATCATTGAAACTAAAACTATGTTCATTACACATAAAACACCAACCAAAATTAACAACAGCTTCATCCACTTTTCAACACTAAACACACACTTCTCTAACTTAACTAAAATTTTCCTATTACTATCCAACTCTTCACAGTTCAGCATACTTTATTTCATTCCTTCACTCTTCAAGCACGCCTCCATTTCTTGTTCTGCAACATCATTGCACCATTTGAAGAAGTTGCAACCCCCGTCTTCAATACCAATCTGTAAACACACAAACGTAAACGTACTCTCATAAACAGTTCGACATAAGAAATAGCTGAAATGAATATACCTTATACTTCGAGCATCGCCAAAATTTCTTCCCACGATTCTTGATAGTTTTAGCAGTTCTCAATGCACATCTCTCTCCAAAATGGCAAATGGGTGAACAAAGATTAGGATTCTCCTTCCGCCATACATTGCAGCTCGACGAACAACAAGAATGGTCCAATTTAGGGTTTTAAATCGTCTTCGACATCGTTGCACAAAAACAACCTCCACAAGCTCCATCAACACCAACCCCGCTCTCCTCAGGCACACCTATTCTCTTCCAATTTAGGGTTTTAAATCCCTTCCGAGTTCCCAATTTCCCCCAAAATCCCCAATTTCGCAATTTCCCTTTATTCTTCAATGTTCGACACTCAAAACGCACGTTTTGATTTAGGCTGAAATGAGTTATTTAAACATTGCGTTTTGTGTGCATCAATTATTTCCAAAGAAATTTAATTAAAAAATGTGAGACAACCAACTCAGCTCAGCATAAACTGCCACCTCAGCCAAGCCTGGATGCCACACACACTCAATTTTAACGTCGTCCACCCAAGTTAACGGCAAGCCCTTATTTGATTCAATTTTGCAAAAACAAGGACTTAATTGAGACATTTTAAAATATTGGGACCTAATTGAGGAAGTCCAACATAAATAGAGACAATCTAAATGATTAAACCTAAAAAAAAAATAACGAACCATATAAAAGTGTAACAAATATATATTTTAACAATAAAACAGTCTGTCGATCATTTAACAGAATTTCAACCAAATATTTAATGGTGGAATATGTCGAATTAATTATTATGCACGTTTTGATTTGGTTGTATGGTGAATGGCGTGGAAAAGTCATAGCATAGTATAATCCTTCCCCATGATCTTGTGAAAAGTACAAGAGAATCTTTGAAGAAAATCATAAGCAACAAATGTGCAACCTCCAATGTCTGTACACATTCCATCTAATAGTCAAATCCATTTAACATTAATTCACTTTAACCTATAGATAATTCCAACACAGATAGCTAAAAAATGATTTATTTTAACATTAATTTAAAGCTTTAATTTACATTAGTAAAATAACATAATATATGAATCTTAATTGACATAGATTAAAAATATTTTTATTAATATTAATTGAAAAATTATAATTAATGTTAGTTAAGAAATTAGAAGTTCTTATTTTGTATAAGAAAACATAAATGACATGAACTAAAATGTATAACAATACATGTAGGCGTTGATTGAAAAAATTGTAGTGTAGAGACACCATTTAATAAATATTGTTAATATTGACCCAAAAGAAAATCTAGATTGATTGATCTGATATTTAAGAAATTATCTCTTATGATGATAATAAAAGAGAAAGAAAAATTCACTATCATAAAACTAACAATGTTTAATCCGTCACATATTGATCTTTCTCGTGATTTTGGTAATATAAAAAAATTTAATTTCAGTAAAAAAATATTTTTTAGTTCTTACTGAAACAAATATAAAATTATCTAGTTATAAATAATATGAAAGTTGGATTTTTGTAAATATCTTGTCGATAAAGAAATTAATCTAATAAAAATCTATATCAGAGTAAGTTTAGTTTTGACTGGAGAAATAGAGAACAATAGAAAACGAAAAAACTGAAAAATGGAGAATAAGCACATCAATCATATGGGATTATCCAAATTCATACCAATATCTTCACTGCTCGCAACATCATCACTGTCAAGTAGCCATTTCCACCCTCTTTTGAGATCTCATTTTCATTTTTCCTCACTAGCAGTGATGAATCCATGCTTGATGTATTCTTCCAGATCCGTGAGATTATAAGCTTGAAAAAACAACGTAGAGGTTGAAAACCAATGGAACAGTACCGGACCTAGTGTGCAGAGTCGTGACTGTTGCAGAGGCTTTATTTTGGATGGATATGTTTGGAAGGAATGCAGCGGATGAAGGTGTTTGCAGAGGTGATGTGAAATGGAGGAAGCTTTGAATGAAATGGCTACAACTCAGAAAGCCTTCACACAAGGAAGGAAGTTGCAGAGGAAAAAGCAAAGCATGGAGTGACTTTCAGGAAGGAGAAATTGACAATGCATTTCAGCAAAGTTTCTCTATTATCAACCAAAAGTGTTTTACAATGAAAACTACCATGAATTTATAGACTATCCATGGAGCTGCAACATGTAAATGATGGACCGAGAATTGTGGATCAGCTGCCACGTGGTATCCCATGTGTAATGGATGAAGGCCTTCTAGAAAGACTTATTTAAAATGTGCTAAAACAAGTCATCACGTGATCTGGTGCTGATGGAAGGAAAATCTTGCCAAGGTGTGCTTAGCAATGAGTGGTGATGCAGCTAGCAACTTTGGTCTTTATTTGGACAGTTCTACCCTTCTCCTTATGGGTCCATGATGGATTTGGACATAAGTCATCAAACAGTGCTATTATTCACATCTCACATGGACATTTTTCATTTCCTATACCAAATCCTAATCGGTTATTGCATTCTGTTTCTCATGAATTTAACTCTAGTTAAAAATACCTTTTGTTTTATCACCAAATCATTTAAGTAGTTTGCCATTTCTTCTTATCATTCCAATTTCTAGGTGTCTACCCCAAGTACCCACCCTTTCACTCTCATAAGAAGATTTGTTATTTAAAATAGAGTACACACATCCTCCATGTATAAAAAAAATTATTTCATCGTACCTATATGTCACTGAAATAATGGTGTTATTGTTGAAGAAACGTTGTTGAAATAGCAGCATCGTAATGAGTAGGAGTATAAAGGTTGAAAAGTGAAAAATGTTTGAAGGGTTAAAAGTGAAAACGTGAATGTAGGTTAAAACACTTTTTTAAGTCTCTTAAAAACGTTATAGATGTAAAAGTATTCATTTATGTCTCTTAGAAAAGGTAGAGGCACTTTTTTTTAAGTATGTTAGAAAAGTAGCAGATGTAAAAATACTAATTCAAGTCTGTTAGAAAATTAACGAATGTAAAACTATATTTATTTAAATTTGTTAGTCAATAACTAGAGTTGTCAAACTGGGTCACAACCCGCGGGCCAACCTAGCCCACCACGAGTCCGGGTCGGGTTGGGTTTGAAAAAATTGTATTTTTTTTATGCGGGTCAAATTTCAACTCGGCTCATGTGGGTTGAACTTGTGGTGGGCCGGGTTGGCCCACTAATCCACCTACCTAATTTTATTTTATTAAAATTTAATTTTAATTTTATAAAAAATATTTATTTTTATTTCTTTGCTTGAAAAAATTATTTAAGTTTCCTATTTTCAAAATTATTTAAGTACCCATGTTGGGAGTGAAATTTGTTTAGATTTGAATTATAGAAAGTTTGTAATTTTTTTCATTTTAAAAAACTGTAATTAAGTGAGCTAGTGAGTCAACCCATTTATCCACCAAACCGTGGTGGATCGGATCAGGTTCGAATTTTTCTGGCTCGCTAATAAATAAGTCGGGTTGAGTTGGCTCACTAAGTAACCACCCGTGGTGGGCCGGGTCGGATGGCCCGTTTTGACAGCTCTACCATTTTTTTTTTATTTGACCATAATTAAGATGCACCAGTTTAAACTAATAACTCAAAAACTCACAACTCAAATTCTACATGTTACAAACCATATTTTTGTAATCTAAGTGCTTAAACAAGCCACAAATAACTAAAAAACAAACCTCAAACATTAGGTTTCTCTCCAATTCAACTTTTCTAAAAAATCACCTATGAAAACCCTTAATTTGAGTCCCAAAACTAACTAATTCTAAACGAATTTCTCACCATCATTCTAACATTTTACCAAAACACAGTTCAATAGCAAAAGACCAACCTAAAAACAAATTTTCTATCATGCTCAGTTTATCCAAACTAGTTTATCCAAACATTTATTTATATTTAGAATTTTTAATATTAAAATATTTAAATCGTATTATTTAAACGATATTACCAATTCTAAAAACACGATTTTATGAATTCTTATTATTTATAGTAATTTATTGGAGGAATTATACTTCCATGTTTATCAAACATATTATTGGTCAATGAAAATTAAAACTGGAATATAAAGTTGTTTATTGTAATGACTTTAATTTCGATTATCATGTATATATATAACAAGCATATATACAGAGTTGTCACGGCTGTGTATAAACTTTTAAATATTTACATTATTATGTTAATAATATATTTCAATTGATCAAGTTTATATATGAAAGAGAAACAATAAAATAGTTAAAAATATATGAAGGTACGGAGTAGAAACTACAAATAGATAAATATAAAAGAGAAAAGGATAAACTTAGATTAAGAATTATATTTTATTTAAAAAATTAGTTAATAATTATATTATAAAATATAAACAGAAATAAAAATTGCGTAAGAAAATATCTCTAATTAATAGAATATTTATTAGCCACTAATTGAAATTAAACAATAAAAGATAAAAGAAATTCGAAAAAGAAAAATATTTTTACAATCTTAACTTATTAAACGATGAATTTATAAATAAGAAGAAAATAACATATGGAGAAAAACGAACGATTTATTACAGAATATGGTACAACTCAATCCTTATCGATAATGATATTTAGACAACATTTTTTTTGACAACATTTGAACATTGATTATTTATCAATCTGTGATTGGTCAAAAGTTATTCCACAATCAATAATAATAATCATAAACAATTTTTGACCAATCACATATTGACTAATAATCAATGTTCTAAATGTTGTTAAAAAAATGTTGTCTAAATATAATTATCCTATCGTATATGGATACAAGTATTAATAAAAGAAAACTAATAACTCATAAAGAAAACAACTATTTCATAAATATCAATATAATATAATAATATCAATGAGTTAAGTGAAGTTATAATCTAATTACATATTTAAATATATTTGATAATTATATTACAATAATGTAATAATATATGTTGATCCATAAAGAAAGTTTAAGAGTGTATTGTGTATATGTATAATAACTTCATATAATTGTTCTATTGAAAAAGGAAAATTCTTACACTTGAGGAACATGTCTCAGTACAAATTACAATCTTCCAAAATATAAATCTATATATCAATTAGTCTCCAATTGTATCAAGAACAAGCTATGGCAATTTTATATAACAATCACAACAAAATGAAAGAAATGAAACCAATCAAAGAAATCAACATACGACAAACAGTGCTTGTTTACAGCGAAGAGGTAAAAGGAACTTTGGTGGAAGGTAACCATGTGTTTCCTGCAATGAAATTAGCAACAGTGAACTTTGAAGCCTCAGAAGCCGTAGTTATCACACGATAACCTTTCCATTTAACTCTTCTAGCAGTAGAAGAACCTGGACCAGTGTTCATGTACTCTCCATAATATAATGTGTTCAATGCAAAATCACCACTCCATTCTAACCAACCTGCTGGATTGATCAAACCATCAAGATAAGTCTTCATGAAAACTGTTCTAGAATATTGCTTCCATGGCCTTCCCAGATAAGTCTTAACAGAGTTTTGGACTGCTTTCAAGTCTGAAGCAGCTGTCACTCTAGAATTGTGAATGGAAATTCCAGTGTTTTGGTTTGGATCAGTTCGACCTTGGGCGGTGATGGTGTTCACTTTGTTGGGAGGATTTCTTGCAAAGATGTTACAATTTTGGAACACAACAGCAGCATTGCCGAATATGAAATCAACTGTGCCATAGATGTTGCATTCTCTGTAGAATTGTCTGTCAGAATGAACGTATAGTGTGTCTTGGTAACCTTCAAAACTACATCTGTAAAACACTGATAAGTCTGATCCAGAACGCAATGCAACAGCTTGGTGATTTGCTGCACCAGCAGTGTTTCTAAACGTGATGTCTTGTGCTATAAATCCATCTCCAACAACAGCTGCAAAAGTTATATATTATATTAAATGCTTAATCCTTGGATAACTCTTTTTTATCTACAAGAAATTGGTAAACCAGATGAGTAACACTAATTAAGAAAAAGTTTATTGTTTTGGCTTACCAACAGTGGCTGAACGAAAGGTTGTGGTGCCCCCTCCAACACTTTTGCTACCTGTGATTATGGTCTTTCCAATACCATCACCCACCAACATTATATTCTTTGCTTTTATCTCAACTTGTTCATTGTATACTCCACTCTTCACATATATCACATACCTTCCGCTGCTACTCTTTGGTGCAGCATTAATGGCTGCACTCACCGTTGTGTACTTTCCAGACCCATCTTTTGCCACCACTACGTTGGCTTTAGAAGCTGGAGAAGAAGCTTGCAACAATTTCCTATCACCTGGCTTCACCCATGTTGGAAAGCCATCTTTGTAACTGGGGTCTTGATATTGAAGTTTGTTGAGTGCCAAAGTGTTGCTGAGTAACTTGGTAACATTGTTGGACATGAAAGGAAGAACATAGTCTTGAACCCCAAGATCGTAGAACCCAGCTTTGCATGTCTCGAGGTTAGTGAGAGCTGTGCTGAGCTATGTTTGAGCATCAACTTGGGAGCACTTGGTGTTAGGGTCCAACGTTTCGTTGAGTTTACGAATGGTTTGTTCATAAAGCTCAACACAGTCAGCCCACGCAGCTGTTTCGCGAGGGTTTCTGCACTTTGAACCAAGTGAGAGGGTATTTGCATGGCCTTTGAGAGCACGATCTTGAGCAAGTTTCAACGAAAGCTGGAAGAAATCAGATTTCTTCTTGATGGTTTTGTACATGTAAGTGGGGTTATTGGTCAAGAAATACTGACATGGTTGAGGGTTTGGGGTTTGGTTGCACCAAAGTTTAACGTCATTCAAAGAATAACAAGAAACAAAAGAGAATAGTAGGAAAGGAATGAACAATGGTAGGAGCAAACGAAAACTTGGCATGGCTTCTGCTTAATCAACCTGCTTTACTTTGAAAGCTGAATGAATGATATTAATTTGATAGAACGTAAGTGGAATATGTCTTATGCCTTAATCTTGGTTTCTTTATATAGAGAAAAGTTTAAAGGTTAATGTTGAAATTCTAAGGAACCTTTTCCAGCCATCATGTGGTTCAACTTTGATTTCTTCATTTTCTTTTACGTTTGCTTGTAGCTTTTTGCTTCTCCATGGCCATGCATGTATGTGCTTTTGCTAGAACTAGTTAATTAATTAAGTAATTAAATATACAAAGCACCGTCGTCAGTTTTATGAAGAATATATCTACATCGAAGTTGTTAGCACAATGATTAGAACAAAAAAATATGACTTATATATTCAAATGTTATGACTTTCAATCTGCGAATAGTGTTTGACTTCAAAATATTTTAGCAGCCAAATCAAACGCGTCGTTTTGTTACCTGCTGTCTTTTATGAAAAGAAAATGTGGCTAATAGTTTTGGACATGGTCGTTTCGTTATCATCAACATTCTACAAGGATTGGCACATAGGTTTGCAATAGCTTAACAGACAATGAGAAGAACCACATTATCAGTTGCACATCGTAAGTCAGCTTATTATTGAAAAATTAGCATATAAATTCTATAAAGAAATATATATATATTAGCATATAAATTCTTTAAATATATATATATATATATATATATATATATATATATTATGTGTATTTTTTATAAGTAATAAAAAGAAAAAAGATACTTTCATACATACAAATTTTTTATATTTATTTGATTTTTTTTATTACAAATACAAAAATTTATTTTCTATGACTATTTTACAAAATGTATGTCAAATAAGTATAAATGTATTTCGTTCTATTAATAACTCTATATATGAGAAAATATATTTTCACACACTTTTATACTTATTTAACACATTATTTTTTATTTTCTTATTATAAAAATCATGTTATATGAGTGTAGATGTGTCAAAAGAGTTTCTTAAATTTTGTTTAAAAAAATATATTTTAACATATATATTATTTATATTTATTTGATACTGTTTTTTTTTATCTTTTTAAAAAATACAAAATTTATTCTTTCATAACTATTTTATCTTTATAATTATTTTTATCTTTATAATGTATGTTAAATAAATATAAATATGCATAATTTTATCATTATTATTTTTTTCGTTTAACTCTTATGGAAGAAAAAACCGTTGATGGATTGATTGTGAAGTAATTTGTAGTGAAGTGCACATGGTGTTTTACTGGTGGAAGAGGGTCTCAAGTGGAAATAAATAACTTGGATAATCAGAGCTTTCGAGGAACATATGTTATCTTGGCTTACTTAACAAAGAAAGACTTGTTGATTTGCATGCATATGATTTTTTTTTAATTAATAATTTATTTAGTTTGTGTTTGGAGAGAAAATTTTAGTAATTTTGAAAATTTTAAATATACTAAGTTTGATTGTTTTAATTAATCTTTTGAATATTTTTTATATAGTTTTACAATTTCAGAAGAAAAAAATTAAAATACACTGAATTTGAATTGCATTTATTTTAAAACTAGTAAAAATATATACGCTTGATAAAAAATAACAACAGTGTAAATAAATTTATAATTTTATCATAAATAATTTTTATTTATTTTATAGATATTATGGTTATAAAAAATATTAAGTTTAAAAAAACGATCACATTAAAGAATAGTTAAATTTTGAAAAAAAAATTTAAAAGATAAAATTAATAAAATAATCATTTTAGTTTAAGAAAATTTTATTTAAAGGATAAAACTAGAAAAAAAATGTGGACACAAAAAATAATCCCTTTATATATATATAGGTATAGATAATTAAATATTTAAATGTTATTTTTATAAAGAAAAAAATTAATAAATTTTCGTTTTAATGTCTTTGGATAAAATATTTCAATTATCACCAAATTATTATTATTATTATTATTATAAATGAAAAAAAATAATTAGCACTTGAAAGAAAAATAGTTTAATAATCTGTTGAAAAATATCACAAATATTAATCACAAAATAATAATAATAATAATAATAATTATTATTATTATTATATATATATATATATATATATATATATATGAATATCAATAATGTCAAGTAGACCTTGCGTCTCTGGAACTAAGAGAAGTGTCCAAATGAGGGGAGATGGTTGAACCCCTAAACTTCTTATGAGGGAACATGGACCTGACTTGAGGCCGACCCTTTTCTTTTCTTTTAAACATAAATAATAATAATAAAAGAAAAACATTTTGCTTATGCACCCCTAGTTTCTGATAGGTCACACTACTTTGCACTTGGACTTTGGCCCAGTCTGGTTGTAGGAGCCAAGTTAGATCCGCACACACCAAAAATATCTCCCATCCGCACACCCCATCTCTCATTCTGCACCCATGCTCTTTTCTGCAGCGCACCCCCGCTCTCACTTTTCACCACCCCTTTTCATATGGGCTTGGACCTAGTCGGCAATTAAACAGGAAATCCTTTCTGCACCCCCTATGTTTCTATTCCGCACCCCTCGCTACTTGGGCTTAGGCCCAATTCGTTTTTTTAAAAGGAAAAAGGTTTAGACACCCTTTTGTTTTCCATTTTCACACCCCATTTTCTCATTTAGGCACCCTCTTACCTTTTCCTTTTTTCTTTTAATCTATTTGTTATTTTGTTTTTTTTATATTTATTCAACTTTTTATTTCATTTCTACTTTTTATTTTTGTTTATTTACTTATTTATTTTATCTTTCCGTTTCAAATATTTACCTATTCAAAAATCAACAAAAATATTTTAAAAGGTTTAAGCAGACGTGCGGCCATTCGCGTCAGCCTTGTGTTAAAAACCTTTTTCTTCTTCTTTTAAAAATAAAAAATTATTTTAAGAGGTTTAAGCACACGTGCGACCATTCGCGTCAGCTTTGTGTTAAAACCTTTTCCTCCTTCTTTTAAAAAAAAAATAATAATAAAAAATTATTTTAAGAGGTTTAAGCACACGTGCGACCATTCGCATCAGCCTTGTGTTAAAACCTTTTCCTCCTTGTTTAGAAAAATAACAAAATATTTCAAAAGGTTTAAGCACACGTGTGACCATTCGCATCAGCCTTGTGTCGAAAACCTTTTTCTTCTCCTATTTCAAAAAAATTATTTTAGGAGGTTTAAGCACACGTGCGACCATTAGCGTCAGCCTTGTGTTAAAAACCGTTTTCATCTTCTCTCCAAAATTAACAAAAAATATAAAACATCATGTTTCCAAACAATTCTCCAAACAAAATTTCCAATCAGTTTTTAAAGAACTACGTAACCCTGATTTCTCAGTCCAACTGAGAATACGTAGGAGCAAGGTCAATCCTTGTCGGGCACAAAAAACACAAAAATATATTTTGTTTCTTTAGAATTTTATTTTTAGNGGAAATTAAACATTTTGCAAACCACTTCAAGTTCGTGTATTTAGTTAAAGGTACTGCCTTAGGGCAGGCGTTGTGGGGGTGCTAACACCTTCCCCATACGTAACCGACTTCCNAAACCAGAATTTGGTTTTGTAGACNTTGCCTTATCATTTTATGGTTTTTTCCATAGTTTTCCAAAATAAACTATGGTGGCGACTCCAAAACATTTTTTCAAATTTTTTCTCTTTGGATCGTCGTCCCGTCGCGATTCTGGTTGCGACAGATGGCAACTCCACTAGGGACTAGCTAGATATTCAAGCCATTTAATTAGATGCACGAATTCGATGTGGTTTTTCTTTATGTTTTTCTTCCCATTTTCTTTGTCTATGCTTGATATTTGGAATAACTGCATGTGAATTGTTGGATATTGAACCCTAAGGTGGAAAACATGTTTATATCTGCCTGGGAATCTTCTGGTTGTTTTGCAGGTGAGGGTTTGGGTGCATGGCATTCTCCCTTCACACACACTCACATATTNGAAAACATGTTTATATCTGCCTGGGAATCTTCTGGTTGTTTTGCAGGTGAGGGTTTGGGTGCATGGCATTCTCCCTTCACACACACTCACATATTATGCATCTATTGAGTGAGGCCCTATACCCGGGTCTGAGTGCAGCCTAGAATTAGAGGGGTTGTGTAGCGGTGTCACTTGGGCCATACTGCCTGTTTGGCTATCGTGAGAACTCCAGCTAGAGTCTGTTCTCTTCATTTGCATTTTCACACCTAGTTGATTACTCGACTGTTGTGGAGATGCTATGGAGGGGACCATAGCTCTAGTGACCATTGATCCTTAGGTTCAGGGAGTCATCCTTGTGAGATTGCATATACTTGACCTTGAATATGAAATGTTGAACCTTCTCTAGGGCACAAAGGGAGATGTGTGTGTTCCTATAATCCTCATTTTTGCTTAATAAAATTAAGCTCCTTGTACATATCTCTTTACCTTTTTTTATGTAGACATCTTTTTCCTTTCTTTCTTTCTTTTTCTCATGCATTTTTTAATTGGTTCTAGTCAGGAAATTATAAATTTGTGACTAAACCATCGAGATAAAATGGAAATTAACATGAGATCTGAAGTCAAGTGGGGTTCAAGTTCAGGCTTTTTGAAGGGAAGAATAGCCATTGAAGTAGAGGAAGGTCATACGGATGGTCTGAGAGAGCTAGTGAAGAAAATGGAGATAACCCAGAAGAATGCATTCAGGAAAGAGTATGGGAATTTGTTGAGCCTGTTAGAGGTGGAGGTCCAAACATCGGCGATTACTACTTTAGCCCAGTACTATGATCCACCACTGAGGTGTTTCACTTTTCGGGATTTCTAGTTAGTGCCAACAGTGGAAGAATTCGAGCAGATCTTAGGTATACACCTCTTGAGGGAGGAACTCCATACAACTACCTAGGGCAGTATATCCATGTGTTGCAGCTAGCAAGAATCATGAAATTACACCCTATGCAGTTGGAAGGAGAGTTCACAGTCAAGGGCAAAGTGAAAGGCCTTCCTCAGGGCTACCTAGAGCAGTACTTGCACCGTTTGGCTGAAATGGAAAAGTGGGAAACATTTATGGATTTATTGGCTCTTATCCTCTTTGGTGTCATGCTTTTTCCTAACATCGAGAACTTCGTCGACAACGCCGCCATAAATGCATTTATGGGATACAAAGATCGCCCAGAGAATCCGGTCACCGCTATCCTAGCTGAAGTTTATGGAACCCTTAGTCAATGTTATGAGCTAAAGGGAGGGAAACTTTTGTGTTGTCTGCCAGTGTTGTATGTATGGTTCGTCTCTCGGGTGAGTGAGAACACATTGAATGCCACATGTCCCGTGGATGAGCTACTGCAGTGTAAATCAAATATGAAAGAGGCAAATGAATGGGCCCAACTCTGTGCAAGTCTAAATGTGGAGCAAGTTAAATGGAATGTCCTTTGGATGCAAAGATCGCAAATCATATATTATTGCGGGAGGTACCCTAATGTGCCCCTCATGGGTATCAGGTGTTGCATTAACTACAATCCTGCGTTAGCACAAAGGCAATTCGGGTATCCTATGAGAGGATCTCCTACACCTGCGTCTCTCGCCATATTGTAGATCTATTATAAGGAAGGAACCTTTGTTGAAATGCTTCATCAAATTAGGGATGCTTGGGGCAACGTTGTTCGTGCAGAAAGGGACCCAAGACCATGGACTGTTGATGAGGGAATTCCTTACGACTTTTGGATTGCAGAAAGGGTTAGGATAGTGAAGTTGCCTTTCAAGCTAATTTATCCTAACCTGGAGAGGGAAGAGCAGCTTCATAAGGCTGAAGGTGAAGAGGTGCAACTGTTGAAGGATAAATTAGAGCTGATGAAACTAGAAAATATCAAGTTGACCAGTTACTTCAAAATCTACAACGCGATTATGCGAATCTCAAGCAGGATAGTGTGGAAAACTATGAAGCATGTGAAGAGTTGTTATTAAAGCAAAGGAGAGGACTGGTGGCAGCCAAAACTGAGCTAGCCTTGAAAGATCGGGAATATGAAATAGTTGAGATATCAAAGCGTGTTATGAAGCAAATGTGTGATGAGTTCAAGAGGGACAAGGAAAAAGCACTCGAGGATTGGCAAGATTGAAGAAGGAACGTTGGCATCGGGCTGAAGTAGAGAAGAAACATCGAGAGTTGATAAATCAATTGAGGGAGTGTATCGTTGAATAAGGGTAGGTTATAGAGAACTGGAGGAGAAGTTTCTCACAGCTAGCCTCCCTTGCTAATGAAGTCATTATAGATGTCCCTGGGTTACTAGCTGATGCTGAGTCTGCAATGTCGATCTTTAACCCACCTAAGAAGATTGAAACTTTCCTCAATTACTGCAAGAAGCTGATTAGAGAAATGAAGAATGTGATGGCTAGAGCTCGTGATAGTTGATCAAGATTTTGTATACCTTCAATGTCATGAACTTCTAAATGTTGTGGACGTTTTATGAACTATCCTATTGACTTTATTTCATGTTAATTTCCAGATTATACGTTTGGCAATGTTTTCACATCTTTATAATTTTTGGCTATAATAGTTGTGTTGCTATGTCTTTTCTCTTTTCTTTCTCGTTTTTATTTTTCTTCTTCTTAATTTATTTCATCTAATGAAATTCAGTTTAAGAATAAAAATACGGCTAAGTTTCAAAGACACCCTAAAGGACACGAACCAGTGAAAAATCATGGAGAACCAAGGAGAAGTTCAAGAGGGGATGAAAGCCGATATCCAACAGCTGAAAGGACAAATGAGTCAAATCCTAGAGGCTCTGAATACATTACGAAGCCCTGGAGATTTGTTGGCACCGCAACCGCAACCAAGAGTATCAGAGGCACAGACTTTCCCTCTACCCTCAGTAGAGGACTTGGGACATGCCGACACCCAAGAGGCCGAAGATAACACAGTTGAAGTAGAAGACAAGCTTGGGGTAGACACTGCCATAATTCATGGGGAGACAACCCAATCAGGTATTGCGGGTGTGATAATGACAAAACAACCCAAGATGAAGTCTTCACCTTATGTCGTTACATCAGCAGAGTGTAAGGACAACGACAGTGAGCTAGAAATGCTTGAGAAGAGGTTAAGAGCTATAGAGGGCGAAGGAAGTTTTGAATTTGGAGATGCTAGAAAACTATGCTTAGTTCCAGATGTGGTGATACCTCCAAAGTTCAAGTTCCTAGAGTTTGAGAAATATCGAGGAAACACTTGCCCAAGGAGCCACATAACCATGTACTGCAGAAAAATGACAGCCTATGCTCATGATGAAAAACTTTTGATTCACTTCTTCCAGGAAAGCTTAACTGGTGTGGCTCTAAGTTGGTACATGCGCTTAGAAACAACTCACATCTGCTCATGGAAAGATCTGGTTGATGCATTCGTAAGGTAGTACGAATATAATAAGGACCTAAGACCTAACAGATTACAATTGCAAAACATGGTGAAGAACGAGTCTGAATCGTTCAAAGAATATGCCCAAAGGTGGAGAGAAATTGCTGCTCAAGTAGAACCTCCTCTGAGTGACAAGGAGATGACAACCGTATTTCTGAATACTCTACAACTACCATTTTATGAGCACATGATAAGCAGTATCTCCTCGAGTTTTGCTGATATAGTGGTAATTGGAGAGAGGGTTGAAGGGGGCACAAGAAATGAAAAAATTGCACTAAATCCAAATCTGGTAGCGAATTTGAATGAGTATGGTCTTGGACAGAAGGAAAATAGAAAGCAAAAGGCTAATACGAATTTTACTGCCTATCCTCAGATGTCACATTCCTATGGGTCCAATAAAGCCGTTGAGCAGAGGAATTACAATCGGGATGAGAAGGTCGTCAATTCCACTCCTATCCCCATGACCTATACAGAGTTACTGCCAGATCTTCTCCGCAATAACCTCATAGAAGTTTGTCCCACCAGGCCTATACGACCTCCTTACCCGAAGAAGTATGACATAAATGCCAGGTGTGATTATCATGAAGGAGTGCGCGGACATTCAACAGAGACATGCAGGGCTCTAAAGCATAAAGTGTAATCTTTGATCGATTCAGGATGTTTAAAGTTTGAAGAAAGTCAATCCAGCGCTGAGGCAAGGCATGAGTTCGCCTCTGCAAATGCCATGGACAAATGAAGAGGACTCTAGGACTACATCGGAAAGCATGAGTCATTGTTAAAAGTGAAACTGATATTGCTTTGTTCATATTTTAAATCATCTTGATGTAAAGACTTTGCTCGTTGATATTGTGCCTTCATCTTTGACTTTAATGTGAACTATCATTACGCGATTTCTCCAAGGTTTACTGGAAATCATGTCCTAATAGGGTATCGCGGAGAAAATGAAAGCCTCAAATAACAAAAATTGGAAAATAAAAAATGAAGGCAATCTTGAGTCGCTCGTCTTTCTTGCAAATTTTCAAACTTCTGTTTTTTCAAAAATAGCAAAAAGTAGCAAAAAATAGCAAAAAAAAAATGAAATAAAAAACAAAAGCTGCAGTGTCAGACTTTTCCGAGGTCAAATGTTTAATAAAAAATAACAATTTGATGTTTCCTTCCTAGACGTTTGTGCGCATGTTGCTTGAAAACCTTCACCCTTCACTTTTCCGAAATAAAGGATCTACCCCGACAAACACTGTCACTGTCCTCGGTAACGAAGTAAACCTTTATACTGGGGCAGATTGACCTGACCAAAAGATTTCTTGCTTGCGCTAGTAGGGTGATCCCCAAATCCATTGAGACAAAAGGGTGTATATATATATATATATATATATATTAAAAAAAAGAGACTTTCAAAAAGAGAATAAGTCCACTAGATTGAAAACCCGAAAGGGCGGTCTAGAAAGAAAAAAAAGGGAAAACAAGACTCATGTTGAGGTCATCTAGTCGCAAAATTAATCTTTTGAAAATAAAGCAATCAGAGTTCAAAATGATGTGTGGCCTTCTTGTCTTTACGTAAAAGCAAAAAATATATTCATTGTCACCCTATTTGAGCCAAAAATAATTTTTTTTTTCAAAATCATCCCCAAGCAAGGGTTGTCATCAGGTAAGAGTCAACTCATGATGCAAATAAGAGCACTCAATGATCAAACGAAGAGAAATCATCAAGAAGAGTGAATAAAAAACAAAGAAAAACAAAAAGAACAATAAAAAATCACAAAGTGATGTTGAGCAAAAAGAACGAAAAACGAAGTTCAAGAAAACGCAAAGTTCTCAAAAAGTCAAATAGTTGATGGAATACTTAGATGATAACCCTTGTTTCAAAAAATAATAACCAACAAACATTCATTTGGGCCTTTATATCNTTTCTTTCAATACCTTTTAGCCCTTAGCCACGTTACAAGCTTAATAAAGTCCATGCAGATTGGATAATGTTTGCTAAAGTTTTTATGAAGCTTAATTTTGCGATAAGGGGAAATGATTTTCAATGTGTCGTAAAAAAAAAAGAGAAGAGAAGAAAAAAGAAAAAAAAGAAAAATGAAGAAGAAAAAGTAATGTCTCGAGAAGAGGGGATCACCCTGCTATCTAACCAGAAGCATGCAAAAGAAAAACCAAACTAATTTGGGGCCATCCTTTTAGCCGATCCTTTTCATGTCCAATCGATGGGTGTCGCCGCCCAATCAAAATTGATTGCATATTAGAAATGCAATATAGACTAGGAAGTGACTCCTAGGTCGTCTCTCAAGGACCAACTACGGTTCAGAATCAGGTCTAACATGAAGTGGGGGGTTTTGAAGGTGTTTTAGACGAGAATTAAACTAAATTAAATGCATGAAAATTAAACATAACAGAATTGAAAGCATTAAATTAAATGTCAAAACGAGAATTCATCAGGATTTGAAAACAAAACACNGGAATATGAAAGCACANAAGACGTAACAACAACTTAATTGAAATGCACCAAATGAACTTAAACATTAANCGCAACCGTAAAAACTTCAGTAAAAACAAACCGAGATTGAAACAACACTTGAAAACAAGATAAACAGTAAAATGCAGCAAATAATAAAAATAAAAATACTTGGCTAAAGATGAAATGTAACATTCTATCAACTCAAATTCATCACGAAACGACTCTAATAACTAAATGCATGAACTGTAAATTAAATTTGCAAATGTTGAAACATAAAAATTAAATTAAAAAAAAATCACCAACTCTAACTTTCATTTTCTCCTCTAAGCCGTCACCTGAATATTGCTTACAAGAAAAAAAAATTAAATGCACACTTTTATATTCCAAAGCTAACCAAGACGTGACATCAGCTCTTCTTCAAGGAAAGTAGATGCAAGCAAAAATAATATAAAAAAATATATTGGATGCACCGTGTACATGGCCAAAGTAATATCAATATACGTAACCTTCAACCCCTACTTATTCTAACAATAGAACACGTTAATTTCCAATGAAATTTCTTCTCCAAAAGGCTACCACCATACACCTACCTACTTGCAATTTTAATTAAAGCTAGCTTCAAAAGAAAAAAATGGAAAGAAACAAAAAAAAAACAATTGGAGCTCTCCTTTCAAGATGCGGCACCGTTTTCATTCAAACAAAGAAGGAATAAAAAGTTTCAAACCAAATTGCATAAAATCCAAAATCCAAAATGCAAAGGTCGTGCCTCCTTATTGTAACAGCGTCTACAATTTAAATGGAAAATGATATCTTCTTCTATGGGTGGTGGTTGGTGCAGCTTGCTAACGTTCCAGCCCCTCCTTTATTCAACCAAAGTCTCCAAAGATAAACATTGTTCCCCGCAGAATGTAAAAAACGTTCCAGCAAAAATCCCCCTAGGAGAATGACGGCTGGGTAGGTTTAGATCCCTAGGACCATGTGTCCTAAAATTAGGGTGGGATCTACCCAATTGTGAAAAACCTAGGCCATGTGACCTCTACTATTTGGGCCCATCATAAATTTTCCAAAATTGGCCCAAGATGCAAAGAGTTTGTCTAAAAAGTTTAAACTATTAAAATTACAATATAA
>NC_028359.1:18433883-18437718 GCF_000741045.1 Vigna radiata var. radiata | reverse complement strand
AGAACACAACTTTAAGAGACAAGATACAAAACATATTTACAAAACAAAACAAGAAGAGGAACCAACTAGCCAATTCATCTTAATCCCCCGGAAGACCACACTTATTCCCAAAACAATTCCAAAGCTCCAAAATTCCCTAAGGTTAAGGTAAACATGGTTTTTCAGTTAGGGCTAGTGTATGAGCTTCAAAACAAAGAAATGGGGAAAGCATAGACTCAAAAGGGGTTATCAAAGGATAAAAACAGGGTAGGCTCATTTGGCTAGAGAGGCTCAACAACGAAACTGCCTTTATCACTTTCAAACAATCATATCAATCAAGAATCATCAAAAAGAGTCAAGACAAAGCATATGTGCAAGCAATCAAGAGACATATCACACACAAGAAAGATCATCAAATGGCTCAAATCTCGCACAAGGTAATTCTGTCACAATCAAATCACTCTCTCAAACATCATGATCATCTTCCAAGCAGAGAAAAGCAAGGATTTCAAGCTAATCAGAGTATCAATGAAGTGAAGGAAAAACTGACGACCTAAACAAAGTCCAGAAATCAAGAGAAACATGCAAAACTGTACACAAGACACAACAAAAACTACCTAGAAAAGAAAAAAATTTAACGCAGAAAACATAAACTAACAAAGAAAAATCAGAGTCTCCCCCAATAGACCACACTTAAACTACACAATGTCCTCAGTGTGTCACAATCATCAGATAAGAAATCAAAACAGGCTACAGATCAAAGACAAGTGCAATAGAAGTGAGGAAACACTATTAGAAAAATAGTTTTTTATGACAGATCTATTATCACGGATAAAAATTATCCATCATTTTAAAACATATTATGATGTACTTTTATATATCAATTATAATACCAAATTTGTAAATTTTTTCAAAGCATATTATTACGTATATATAAACACCTGTCATAAGGTGTGAAAATTTATTGATGTATTATGACCAATTTTAGAAATGAGTCATAATATCTCTCTTATTTTTCACGTTTCCCTTGTCGGTGTCTCTGATCGTACCCTTTCACTCCCGTTCCTCTCTTCCTCTCTAAACCACAGACTCTCTTACCATTAGCGAACCACATCTTCACACTCTCTACTCCTTCACAGAATCAGGACACCAAAACCTAATCTCATTCGAAGCACTTTCGATTTCGCGTTTGCTCCTTACCGAACTACATCTTCTTCGCTACCTTGAGTGTCGCCTCAAACAGCAAGCCTCGTCTTCTGCTAGGTTTCCCTTATCTCTCACCTTTTGACCGATTGTTTTGCCTTTTCCTTCATTTTTCACCGATTGAGATCGATTTCTATGTATTTACACCAATTAAATCTTCGTTCCAATCTTTTCCACCGATAAAATCCTTTCCTACCTCGAACCCTAGAATCTTCTCTGAATAAAGTTGGAGCAAAGTCGTAGTTCAGCCACATAGGCATGAAGGAATTTTCATTGCCAAGGGTAAAGAAGACACACTTGTAACTAAGAATCTTGTTCCTGGGAAGCTGTTTACAATGAAAAAAGGATTAATGTCCAGGTACTTTTCCTGTTCATTCGTTAAGTAGATTAAGTTTATTTAGGTTATTTATGAAGTAATAGCTTTATTTCGCAGAATGAAGATGGTTCCAAAGACGAATATAGAATATTGAATCCTTTTCGTTTAAAGTTGGTTGTTGCCATCCTTGGAGGAGTTGACAACATCTGGATTGTAAGTTTGTCTTTGCAACAAGCTTGCTCTGTTTAGGTATTCTTCAAATATTTAATTAGTTTTGACTTTGGTTCATGAAGAAACCTGGAGCCAGAGTCCTTTACTTAAGAGCTGCTTCTGGGACAATTGTTTTCACGTGTCTGACGTTGTTGGCCTTGTAAGTATATTATAGAAATGTATAATATTGAATTTGTGGAGTATAATAGCTTACTTGGAGTGTATTGTTCTTTGTATGTAGTCAGGAGTTATCTATGCAGTAGAGTTTTCTCATAGAAGTGGTCGTGATTTGGTCAACATGGCAAAAAAAACATACAAATGTTAAACCCATTATTGAAGATGCTAGACATCTAGCTAAATACAGAATGTTGGTTGGTATGGTTGATGTAATTTTTTCTGATGTTGCTCAACCTGATCAAATGTGGTTTAATTTCTCTCGATCATCATATTTACAGCATATATGTGTTCAAGACATTGATGTACAAGTATCAGCAGTGGCATATTATTAATGTTTGTTTGATTTTGATTCATCACTTGTTCATTTGCCCTTTTAGAAATCTAGGTTAAAATTTGCTTTCCTAGGAACTGAAATGTGGCTATTGCTAGTTTTATGGAGTGAGGAGTTCAAAAGCTAGAATTGGTTTTTCGGGTATTGAATTCTTGTGCTATCTTGCTAAATAAAAAGTACAGTTTGCTAATTGTATATTTTTTATTTTGCTTTTGTTCTTGTTCGGTAATTTATTTGTTATGTGATGTGAGAGCTCTAAAATCTGCAATGTTGTTATGAGAAAGGTAAAGCTCTTGAAGATTAAGGCTAAAGTTAGACAATAATTGAAATGTCGAGGATGTGAGTATATTAGAAGAAAGGTCAAGGATGGTAAGAGAATGGGAAAAGTTGGAAGGTGAATAAAATAGAGAATGAATATGGGTATCCGAAAGAGAACAATCAACTAGCCTCAACTCTCTTAGCTTTGGATAATGAATCGTATGCAACCAGTCAGGGTTATGTAAACCATCGATGGCAAGATGTGTTAGGGAAGAGAGATTAGACAGCCAGTCTGCATCCTTAGGTAGATAATTAGCCAGTCTGCATATGACTTTACATGGGTTTCATATCTGAATCTTTAATGTTTATTACAGACTGATAATATCAGAATTGTTGTAGATAATTAAGCAAGCAAATGAGATTGGGGAGTATCCATTCAAATCTGGATTTTCCCATTTTTGTTTTAAATTAGACTATTTTGGTTGATTGTATTGGAAACAGGTGTAGCATGTATCAGTCTGGAGATCTGACTAATAAAAAGCAGTTGATGGAATTTTTGGGTTTGGTCCAGGTGCTCTATCTATTGTATCGCAGTTGTCATCACGCGGAATAACACCCAAAGTCTTCTTTCATTGCTTGAAAGGAGATGGTGATGAAGGAGGCATTCTAGTTCTTGGCGAGATAAAGGAGTCAAGTATTGCTTATAGTCCACTTGTTCCATCACAGTATGTTCTCTTCATTTCTTTTCTTATTTTCTTTACCTGGTTAGTTGATAACTTACCCCAATATAAAATTTTTGGTGGGTGGAGATTGTTTTTTTTTAACCTAAACTGTTAATTTATGATGCATTAATTTGATTTTATTGTATTTATCCTATTCTTGATTTAGGATAATATTCTTATTATATAATATTAGTGATCCTGAAAGATCATAACACTTTTGGGTTCATGCCTTTCAAGGGGAAGAAACATCCTTTCGGTTTCTGAAGATAATATTATCTTGAAGAGACCTATGTGGACCTATGGGTAGAAAATAATAGGCGATGTGTAGGATTAAAAGCACCATGCAATGATTTTTCTTGTTTTGTTTTTATTATACCTGTTAAGCAATTTTAGTTCTATATATCATAGCAGGTCTTTCAAATGACCAATGATAATATTTTTGGCACTTGAAAATCCTGTGCTGCATCAATTATTTCCATTTTCTTTTGTCACATGAACAATTATTTTATTGATGTTTATTTAAATTAAATTTTAAGATCAAATTTTTTTATTTGAGTTTATAATTTAAATTATCGTTTAAAATATATATATATATATATATATATATATATATATATATATATATATATATATATATTA
>NC_028359.1:18428728-18432685 GCF_000741045.1 Vigna radiata var. radiata | reverse complement strand
GAACAATGTATGTAATAAAAACTTATTTCTGAAAAGTATATATTATGATAGGTGAAAAAATCCTTCGTCATAAAACACTACATATTATGATAGGTAAATCTAGGTGCGTTATAATAAATTCGCTATATTATGACTGATAAGTGAAAATCTGTTATAATACACTGGACCTATTATGATAGGTAACAAAAAGTCTGTCATAATACACTGGACCTATTATGATGGACTTTTCTGTCCGTCATAAAATGCACAGACCTATTATGACACCCAGAACTATGACGTCAGGTCATCCGTCATAATAAGTCAATTTTACCCGTCATAAAAAGCTATTTTTCTACTAGTGAAAGGAGGAGAAGAAGGGAAAAAGGAAACTCCCCTGATCATGGTGGCAGTTGCCAATTTTGGACTTTCAGGGAGATGTCTTCCACCATAGAATTTAGCAAGGAAGTATTGAAGAGGAATTGCTTCAGTCTCCAAATTTGATCTAGTAGGGAGATGTCCTCCACGGCTGGATCTAAGAAGAATTGACTGTTGATGAGCAGGTTCAGCTGGTGCATATTAATCTTCAAGCTTTTGTGTATACTGGCACCCTTGTCTTCCACCATGGGTGTGTGTTGATCAAATCCATATGTACCTCCTGCAACATGGTTAGTGCAATGTGGTTCTATAGAAATACCATGCAGGGGTATAACACCCAATCCCAGTGTAACATGCTGAACATCAGATAAACCCTCAGAACATGAAACAATTTCAAATTCAGAAGCAATATCAACAACAGTCTCAGATTCATGTTCAGTGCATGGAGAAAAAACATTCATACAAGATGGCAAAAGTTGTTTCTCATCATGCAGAGAGGGAGAACTAAAAACATGCTCATCAACAATACAATCATCAACATACCCATCATCAGCATTATCATCAACAACAGAATCTATCTCAGGTATGTTTACCTCCACTTCCCTAGATGTGGCTAAAGTGGTGGAGGGTGAAAGTGGTCTACCTATCTCAAAAGTGGCACTCATATTTGCCTGTTCCTCAACATTGTCATCAGATTCACAGTTAGTATCACCAATCATAAAGTTGGAAGCTGGTTGCATCACAGAATTGATTTCAACACAAATAGAACAAGAACCAGCTTCACAACTACATTGAAAATTTTTAGAAAACTGTGAAAGATCAAAATTTAATCCTAAGTCTGAAACATCTTCGATTTCCACAGTTTCAATGTCAAAATCAACACTAACATGTGAATTCTCAGCAGAATCAAGAATATGTGAATGTATAAAAAAACTCAGGAAAAGCAAATGGGAATTCAAGTTTAGAGAAAACCTGTGCTGATTCATGATTCATCTCACTAGTAACAGCAGAATGAGCAACTGCATCCTCAAGTGCAAGAGGGAAGGCATAAGACGGTGGGGAAGTAGATGGCGCAATAGTAAGCTCATGACTCTGCTCCCCATCTCCTATGTGGATGACACCAACATCGTCTGGAAGCTGAACATCCTGAAATGGGGATTCCTCTGAAACATGAGACTGTTCCTCAGTGAGTTGAGTTGCCATCTTCCCCAACTGATTGCTCAAACTCTGAAATGAAGCTATAAATTCCTGCTGAAACTCCTGAAACTGCATAATTTGATCTTTGGTTTCCTGTTGAAACTGCATATTTTGAGCAGTCATCTGTCTCAACAACTCCTTCAATGTAGGCTCAGAAGCAGTGGGAGGATGAGGAGTTGCTTGGGCAGGCCCATGAAACTGCAGCTGCTGTGGTTCTTGGACAGGTGGAGAAGGCATACAAGAATTCGGAAATGGTTGATATTGCTGTGGAGCATCATACCATCCCAAGCTAGGGTCAGTCCACCCAGGATCATTGCTATGACCATACCGCACAAGGGAGAATTTGTTAAGAAACTGATGCTCAAGATCTTCCCAACAGGTGACGGATCCTGGAGTAAGACAACAACACCAATCCCTTGCCGCTCCATCCAATGAGTACTCAAATGCCCTTATGAACATGTCCACATCCGGGACATCTGGAGGTTTCATTGAAGAGCATATGGTGTAGAACTCCTCCAAATATCTATATGGGCATTCACCTGCAAAACCATGAAACCTAGGCAGCAAATGTATCAGTCCAGTGTTGAAAACACAACGAATATCCTCCTCATCAAGTGGAAACGGCTCCCTAGGAGCACTATCATGAGATGGAGGAGGAATCATACTGTTCTCAACACAGAAATCAGCAAGCGAATCACAATCATCAGAGTAACATCCAGAAGGAGAATCATAATCATAGGCATAGGCAGAATAAGCAGTATCCACAAAGCCCAAATAGGTAGACATAGGAAAGAAAGGGGAAAGAAGAATGCAATGAAAATATGCAACTATCTAAATGCAACACACATGACACGACATACAAAACGGAACAACACACTCACAATACAAGACAAGATAACACACACTAACACAACAAAAGACCTAAAACCGAACCGTTGGTCCCCGACAACGGCGCCAAAATTTTGATGGGTGTCGCCGCCCAATCAAAATTGATTGCATATTAGAAATGCAGTATAGACTAGGAAGTGACTCCTAGGTCGTCTCTCAAGGACCAATTACGGTTCAGAATCAGGTCTAACACGAAGTGGGGGGTTTTGAAGGTGTTTTAGACGAGAATTAAACTAAATTAAATGCATGAAAATTAAACATAACAGAATTGAAAGCATTAAATTAAATGTCAAAACGAGAATTCATCAGGATTTGAAAACAAAACACTGGAATATGAAAGCACAGAAGACGTAACAACAACTTAATTGAAATGCACCAAATGAACTTAAACATTAAACGCAACCGTAAAAACTACAGTAAAAACAAACCGATATTGAAAAAACACTTGAAAACAAGATAAAAACAGTAAAATGCAGCAAATAATAAAAATAAAAATACTTGGCTAAAGATGAAATGTAACATTCTATCAACTCAAATTCATCACGAAACGACTCTAATAACTAAATGCATGAACTGTAAATTAAATTTGCAAATGTTGAAACATAAAAATTAAATTAAAAAAAAAATCACCAACTCTAACTTTCATTTTCTCCTCTAAGCCGTCACCTGAATATTGCTTACTAGAAAAAAAAAATTAAATGCACACTTTTATATTCCAAAGCTAACCAAGACGTGACATCAGCTCTTCTTCAAGGAAAGTAGATGCAAGCAAAAATAATATAAAAAAATATATTGGATGCACCGTGTACATGGCCAAAGTAATATCAATATACGTAACCTTCAACCCCTACTTATTCTAACAATAGAACACGTTAATTTCCAATGAAATTTCTTCTCCAAAAGGCTACCACCATACACCTACCTACTTGCAATTTTAATTAAAGCTAGCTTCAAAAGAAAAAAATGGAAAGAAACAAAAAAAAAAAAAAAACAATTGGAGCTCTCCTTTAAAGATGCGGCACCGTTTTCATTCAAACAAAGAAGGAATAAAAAGTTTCAAACCAAATTGCATAAAATCCAAAATGCAAAGGTCGTGCCTCCTTACTGTAACAGCGTCTACAATTTAAATGGAAAATGATATCTTCTTCTATGGGTGGTGGCTGGTGCAGCTTGCTAAAGTTCTAGCCCCTCCTTTATTCAACCAAAGTCTCCAAAGATAAACATTGTTCCCCACAGAATGTAAAAAACGTTCCAGCAAAAATCCCCCTAGGAGAATGACGACTGGGTAGGTTTAGATCCCTAGGACCATGTGTCCTAAAATTAGGGTGGGATCCACCCAATTGAGAAAAACCTAGGCCTTGTGTCCTCTACTATTTGGGCCCATCATAAATTTTCCAAAATTGGCCCAAGATGCAAAGAGTTTGTCTAAAAAGTTTAAACTATTAAAATTACAATATAATTAATTTTAAAATGTCTAATTTGAGAGTCTTGAATTTATTGGCCTCCTTCCTAATGCTC
>NC_028359.1:18423478-18427463 GCF_000741045.1 Vigna radiata var. radiata | reverse complement strand
AGTTTCATCTGGCAATTTCAAAAGCCCAGTTTCATCTGGCAATTTCAAATTTCAAAAGCCCAGTTTCGCCTGGCCCATAAGCCCAATTTCTACACTGGCACATAAGCCCAGTTTCGCCTCGCCCATAAGCCTAGTTTTGCCTGGCCCATAAGCCCAATTTCTACACTGGCCCATAAGCCCAATTTCGCCTGGCCCATAAGCCCAATTTCGCCTGGCCCATAAGCCCAGTTTCGCCTGGCCCATAAGCCCAGTTTCTACACTGGCCCATAAGCCCAGTTTCGCCTGGCCAATAAGCCGAGTTTCTACACTGGCCCATAAGCCTAGTTTCGCCTCGCCCATAAGCCCAGTTTCTACACTGGCCCATAAGCCTAGTTTCTACACTGGCCCACAAGTCCAGTTTCCATACTGGCCCCCAAAGCCCAGCTTCCATACTGGCCCCCGAGCCCAGCTCGAGTTTTTATTCTTTCTCTGTCTCTTTTGAAACCCAGACGAAATTAGTGTTTCCATCTTTACTTAGCTTTTACTCAGATAATATGAAAATGACAAATTTTCATATTATCTAGTAATATCTAAATAAAGAGGGGCAGCTGTCAACACCCAATTTCGTCCGGGTTTGTTTTGACTTTTTAGTTTTGCTTTAATATTGTTAATATAGTAAAAAATAAGAAAAAAAAAGGAAAACGAAAAAAAAAAAGGGAAAAAAGTGTAGTTTTTGTCTTTTAGTAAAAAAAAAGTAAAAGAAAAAGAAAGGTTTGGCTGGGATAGGGGCAGTGTGTACGGGGTTGGACAACGAGGGAGCAAGAAACGGTTTCTGTTACAAGCCAGGAAAGGATTTGGTTTGACAGACGCGGACTGAAGTTGGGCAGAGGCGACAATTTGCAAGAAAAAAAGCGTGAGAAACAAAAGGGGAAGGGTTACAAGAATACTCGAAAAAAAAAAAAATCTTTAGAGAGCGAAGGAATACCGAGAGAGGAAGCACCGAGAGAGGTTGGGGTGATAACAGAGTGACTTCAGTATCAAGGTAAGTTTTCTAACCCATTTCGATCTTGAAAATAAATCAATGACTGGTCATAATGATTGTGCACTGGTATTCATATGCTTAATATGTTTTCATTTCTAATGGTTCATTTTGTTGTTTTGGCTTCTCGATATTCCCTACCATTAATGTATCTTCTTCACTCCCTTTCCACGAGCATGTCTTGGACAACAAGGTTTCGTGGAAATTTGCTTCTCTTTCTCCTCTTCAAAGCCACTGAATAGCATAGGTTCTGATCTTCCATGGCTCTCAACGTCTCTGAAACGTCATGAGGGTCCTATCCAGAGAGTGTGAAGCGTTGCTTCCACTTTCCATTTCATAAATCAATGAGGCTACCTTTACAAAATTTTTATCATAAACAGTTTCCCAAACTTGGATTCATCTCACCTACAAAGAAAATTGACTCAGTTTCCCTGAGTTGGTCGCGATGCCATCACCACTGTCTTCATCGTGTTTCTCTTGGCCACAGCGCCACTACCATTTCTTCTCCTCCATCTCCGACACCCACAGCTAAGGCATCATCGTGGTCTTCGACTCGGACCCTCACCCCTCCACCGACCACCTGCAGACTCAACCCCTCCTGCATTTTCCATTATACCCATCTCTTCCTTATCTTCCAACATCAACAACAACGTAACTCAAACCAGGAAGAAAGGATACTGCTTCAACTAAACCAAAACCAAGCATCATTTTACAGCAACCAAACCAAACCCTACCTTGTTCCCAGCGATTTCAGTTTCAATCACCATTAAAATAGAATCGAGAAACTCACACAGAAGACGCTCCACCACCTTCTACAATCATAAACCAGTGTCCTCCCAAACCTGCGGACCGGTATCCCATACACGCACCTCCATCAATTTTGATTTTTACTGCACGCCATTTCTCTGTAGAAAATGAACCAACCAAACACCCAACCCTATCCTGTGCCTTCTGCAATTCATGATCACCCTTCTTCGGTGCGGTCTTATCACTGGTCTCCTGTGACCTCTCCTTCGGATTGGCCCTCTCTAGAGGAGGCTAACAAATTATCTGAATTAGGGTTTTCTAGTCAAAAAGGTGTTTGCTGGGAGAGGTTTTGCGAGTTCTGTGTCAGTAGTAAAGGGAAACAGGTTGGAGTTTGGAGCAGCAGTTTCCCCTCAAAGGTTGTTCCTGGCTTGGTAGAGGAAATTTTGAACCTGAAACAAGCAAACGGAGAGGTGAAGGACTTTGTTGGTGGAGAGAGAGATGACGAATGGCCGGCGGTGGCTCCAGTGGGGTGTAGGGTCGCCGGCGACGCCAAGGTTGGTAGGGGTGGTGGTGAGGCGAACCCCAACCCTAGGTTGACGAGGGAGAGAAGGAGAGCTGGACACCGCGGTCAGCAATGGTCGCCGGCGACGTTATGGTTCGGGCGGAGTGTTCGTCGTGGTGACTGGCCAGCGATAGTTGTCGGTGACTCCTTGGATGGACCGAAAGAGCCGTTGTGGTGTTGGTTCCGGTTGGCTGGGGCAGCGGTGTGCATGGGAGATGATGGCTGGCAGTGACCGGCGGTGTTCGTGAGAGGCAGACCTTTCGAGAGAGACCTTGCGTCTCTGGAACTGAGAGAAGTGTCCAAATGAGGGGAGATGGTTGAACCCCTAAAGTTCTGATGAGGGAACATGGGCCTGACTTGAGGCCGACCCTTTTCTTTTCTTTTAAACATAAATAATAATAATAAAAGAAAAACATATTGCTTATGCACCCCTAGTTTCTGATAGGTCACACCACTTTGCACTTAGGCTTTGGCCCAGTTTGGTTGTAGGAGCCAAGTTAGATCCGCATACACCAAAAATATCTCCCATCCGCACACCCCATCTCTCATTCTGTACCCATGCTCTTTTCTGCAGCGCACCCCCGCTCTAACTCTTCACCACCCCTTTTCATATGGGCTTGGACCCAGTCTGCAATTAAACAGGAAATCCTTTCTGCACCCCTTATGTTTCCATTTTGCACCCCTCGTTACTTGGGCTTAGGCCCAATTCGTTTTTTTAAAAGGAAAAAGGTTTAGACACCCTTTTGTTTTCCATTTTCACACCCCATTTTCTCATTTAGGCACCCTCNTACCTTTTCCTTTTTTCTTTTAATCTATTTGTTATTTTGTTTTTTTTATATTTATTCAACTTTTTATTTCATTTCTACTTTTTATTTTTGTTTATTTACTTATTTATTTTATCTTTCCGTTTCAAATATTTACCTATTCAAAAATCAACAAAAATATTTTAAAAGGTTTAAGCACACGTGCGGCCATTCGCGTCAGCCTTGTGTTAAAAACCTTTTTCTTCTTTTAAAAATAAAAAATTATTTTAAGAGGTTTAAGCACACGTGCGACCATTCACGTCAGCCTTGTGTTAAAACCTTTTCCTCCTTCTTTTTTAAAAAAAATAATAATAATAAAAAATTATTTTAAGAGGTTTAAGCACACGTGCGACCATTCGCGCCAGCCTTGTGTTAAAACCTTTTGCTCCTTCTTTTAAAAAAAATAATAATAATAATAAATTATTTTAAGAGGTTTAAGCATACGTGCGACCATTCGCGTTAGCCTTGTGTTAAAACCTTTTCCTCCTTCTTTAGAAAAATAACAAAATATTTCAAAAGGTTTAAGCACACGTGCGACCATTCGCGTCAGCCTTGTGTCGAAAACCTTTTTTCTTCTCGTATTTCAAAAAAATTATTTTAGGAGGTTTAAGCACACGTGCGACCATTCGCGTCAGCCTTGTGTTAAAAACCTTTTTCTTCTTCTCTCCAAAATTAACAAAAAATATAAAACATCATGTTTCCAAACAATTCTCCAAACAAAATTTCCAATCAGTTTTTAAAGAACTACGTAACCCTGATTTCTCAGTCCAACTGAGAATACGTAGGAGCAAGGTCAATCCTTGTCGGGCACAAAAAACACAAAAATATATTTTGTTTCTTTAGAATTTTATTTTT
>NC_028359.1:18416451-18423338 GCF_000741045.1 Vigna radiata var. radiata | reverse complement strand
TTAGGGCAGGCGTTGTGGGGGTGCTAACACCTTCCCCATACGTAACCGACTTCCGAAACCAGAATTTGGTTTTGTAGACTTTGCCTTATCATTTTATGGTTTTTTCCATAGTTTTCCAAAATAAACTATGGTGGCGACTCCAAAACATTTTTTCAAATTTTTTCTCTTTGGATCGTCGTCCCGTAGCGATTCTGGTTGCGACAGACGGGTTCCTCACCAAAGCTCTGGCGTGACGGGCGGCGCTTACGCCCGATCGAGGATGAAAGTTAGAATTTGCTAAGCTTTCAAGATTAAGGTAAAACCAAATTAACTATAGCAGGCCTACAATTGGGCCGTAATTAAGATTTTGTTAATCATTGACCCATGAAGAAAACTATAAATACGAGTTAAGGGTAAGAGATAGGTGGTTACATTGAATGCACATTTACTTCACTCTCTCTATCTCTACCTTTTCATCTCATTATCAATACTGACTTGAGCGTCGGAGTGCCATTAGCAGGTACCCGGCCGGATTCAATTGAAGTGAACATTCGTCAAAAGAGGAACTTAACGAGGGAAGCAGGAGACCGGACGGTTTACCGTAGAAAAGTGTGCAGGAAGACTTGGTGATATTCCCAACACCGAAACACAAAACATTTTTGCTATATAAATGTATAATAGAAATAGAATAGAAACTTATTTTTTATTGTAGTTTACTCAATCTAATAAATCACGTCCAATTTTCTTATAAGAAATTATTTAAGAGCTTTACTATAATCAAACAGATTTCACAAATATTCCGATTATGTGACTTCTAAATCTAATATACAGAGTTATTTCTAATAATCTCATCTATCTCTCTGGAGATAAGGAATAAAAATATTCTTTGAAACTAAGTTTTTATGACTTTCAACAGAATATTTCAAGATTTTTTCCTAATACAAAAAAAGAGCAGTTGTTTTGAGTACAAGAAAAAGTTCTCCATGAGATAATATGGGATTTAGAAATAAAACAAGAGATTGCAAATCAGTTAATTTGTGACATTCTAACAACAGTTCAGTGATTGTCACAATCTAAGGTCCCATAAGATGACACAACTTACATAGACTTAGACTCATTACTTAGAAATATAGATAGATAATTGTCAGCTGGTTATCTAAAAGTTCTTATACCAGATGAGAACGTGTAAAAGAGTTTGATTAAAATGTTAATCCTCTTAAAGTGATGAACTTCTCTTGTATCTCAGCTACACTCTGAACAGAAATGGTTTTCTTCAGCTCCCACTTTGATTTTTCAGACAATCCTTGCTGAATCTCCCCAACAAGTTTTAGAATTGAGTTGGCAACACTTGATTCCCCAGAAGTCAGCTCAACTTTACGCTCTTGCAAGATTTCTAAGGCATCACATGTCTCCTTTCGTTTTGATTGAAGCTTCTGAATTTGATCATCAATTTCTTGGATTGCTGAAGTGTTCTTTTCAATTTCAGACTGCAACTGAGCTACTTTGTCTTTGTAGTCACTTTTTAGACTCAGAACTCTGCATTTCTTGGCCTCCAAGTCACCCAAGAATTTGTCTGCCTTTTCTATGTTCTCACTAGCCTCATGGAAAGCCACGCTGGCTAAGGGAATTTCTTCCACCAATTTTAACTTTGCTATCTGATCAGCACTAAGGGTATCATCTTTGCAGATTTGGGATGCAAGCATTGCAACTTCTATCACAGCATTGTTACAAGAGACCAAAGAAGAGAAGTCTCCAGCAAGAAGGGAAGAAAGCTTCTTCTTGCAGCACTCTATCGTTTGATCATCCATAGTTTTGGTGGAAGGAGCCACATGATCTGATGAACTCTGAGAATGAGGCATAACAAGCATGTCCTCCAAGTTATCAAGATAGTCCTCAAAATTCTCTAAAACAGTGGTCACAATGGGATACTTCTTCTCACCACATATCTGCATGCCAGATCCTTTTTCACAATCCATGTTGCCATAAAAAATCTCAGTTGTGTCAGTTTTCGCCACTTCATCGTCCAGATTGCATAAATCAAGGATTTCATTTGCATCTTGATCAGGGGCTAAAGACTGGCCAACACGAACACCTAGTCTGGCAGATTTCCTCTGGGTGCAGATTTGTTTTCTTCGTTTTAACTTCCTCTGGGTGCTAATCTCTTCTGTGGTATCTTCTTCAATCTCCACTGGCTTCAGTGCAGGGCTAATGGGCGTAGATTGTACAGCTAGAAAAGGACATATATACATCATTTAGTAAGAAACATATACAATGAAGAAAGGAAACAAAAGTTACTAGAATCTATGAGCTAAAAGTCAAGTTCTTCAGTAGCATATATAAGAGTATCCCAACTTATTTCACAAAGTTTAGACAAAATATTCTTGATTTGCTCATTTCAGGACTAAAATGTTCATCTCGTCACCTTCACTTTGCATGCAATTCAGAAAGACAACTGACACACCACCACACTTAAAAAATAAACAGAAGAAATAATCAGAAATATAAATCATCACTAACATGTCATCCTATTAATCTAGTATTACTCAATGTCATCAACAGGAGACTAAGTAAGCCAAGATAGGTAGAAGGTCTTTTATGGAGGAAAAAATGGAAGTGAATATAATCATCATATTGAAAAGAAAATTGCAAAACTGTGATATACAGCAAACCTTTTGTGGGAGTTTTTCCAGTAGAGAGTATCTGCCAACTAAACAAATCAAAGAATGCTTCAATACTCATGCTAGGAAAATTTGATTCGATGTATCTCTCAATATCAGGCTTGGTTCTCAAGCTATGGCCCTTGTTAGAAGGAGTCTGAAGAGATTTTGGCGGATATAGGTATCTATCTAGAAAATATCCAGCCTTGTTTGTCCTGCTCAACACTTTCCAGCCCCATATATCACCAGGATTTGGCCACCCTTCAGGTGCATATGGCAAACCTTCACCAGAAGAAAAAGGTGACACTGGTTGAAGATCAAAAGTTTTATCCTCACAAGAATTGCTTGCAATTGGAGAGCCATTCTCCTTTTCATCCTGGCAACTGCAATAACACAACACAGCATCAACTGAAGAATGTATAACCATACAGTCACTGCCATTTTCTCAAATTTCAGCCAACTAACGCAGAGATTATCACAAAAATACTTTGTATACAAAGGTAGAAAATTGTTGCTTACTTCATTCAGCACTTAGGAATTAAGCTAAATGTATTAACCATGGCCTCACAGTTAAAAAAAACGGTGAAAGAATAGTTTTTCAAACTCCAACAAGACAAAACAAAATGTTGAAAGCCCACAATGTGAGAGATGTAATATGCAAAACAAATCAAGAGTTTTCAACAGTTACTTGGTAGGCACAACATTGTCTCATCACTTTCTTGTGTCATGCAGCATCTTCTGAGAATTAGAAGAGTGGAGCCAGTGAACAAGGGTATGTACAGTGTCACTGTGATCAATTTAAACTGTGATGTTTAAAACCAAACACTTTTTTCAAACAAAAGTACAGTGGAAATATCTTTTAACAACTTCAACAACATGTACATGAGCCTTAAAACAAGAAAGTTTTCAATAATCAACATTTTTACATGTAGAAGCAGACATATTTTCAAACATGGGTAACATTTAAGCCTTTAAAGGTAAGGTTTAAGATCTTCACAAGTTCTCAGTAGAACACAAATAAATTGATAACAACCACCAAGCCATAATCAACATGGTCAAAAGCCTCAGAAAAACCCCTTCTTAGTGCTCTGACAAACTAGATTACTGTTTTGTCCAAAACACATCGGTACTGTAAATGATCAGCAGGTTTTGATAACCCAAAAAAAAAGTTGATATTTTTTTAATCAAGAAGAGAAAAATGGAACATTACCAAATTTTAGAAAACAAAAATGAAGAGAAGAAGAAAGAAGTAAAAAGGTGAAAACTTACAAGATGGGAATGGAAAGGTTTGATGAAGCCATGGTGGAAGAGGGAAGGGTGACAAGGGATGACTGAGTGTGCATGTGATTGATATATATTTGGTACCGTTCCTGCAAAGTGGGGTCCACCTCTGGATTTTATTTTTTATTAATTAACTACATGTTTTTTTTTTTACAAAAAGATTTTTAATTCTTCACAAAAATTCAAAAAAATGAAAAATGCGTTTTTGTCAAAGGAGGTTACAACTCATTTTAAGTATTTTGAGTATTAAAAAAAAGTTAATTTTAAATTTATGAAGAGAAAAAGAGATTAAAGAATGAAATAATAAATATAAGGCGTGTATAAAAATTTATTAATTGTGAAAATAATAATACCTTACAAAATTTTCAAATATCATTTCCTACATTTTCAATTATCATTTCCTAAGATTTTCAAATATCATTTCCTAAGATTTTACTTGGTCAAAGATTTTATTTTAACTCTGGTTCCCCAAACTTATGCTATAAATTATTTATATTTTATCTTTTCAGCTGTATTTTATTTTTAATTATGAATTTTAAAAAATCATAAAAAGGATAAATTATTTTCAAACACTGATATTCCTACGAAGAAATCATTTATCAGAATGAATTCTAAAGATAGAGTCATATTTTAAAGTACAACTTAAATTTTCCCCTTACTAAATATTCTTTATTGTATAACTTGTTTTTTTTTTTTAATTTTTGAAAAAAGAAATCAAATTGTATATCAAAATTAGAGTTTAACTTTCAAACAAATTGAAATTAAATACTTCAAACATAAATTATATTATAAAAGATAAATGTTATTACTTGTTTCAAAGAAGAATTAAAAACCAAAAGTTACTTTAAAAAAATTATTTTTTTCAATAACCATCCGAGTTTTAAAACATAAATTCCTATCGAGTATTTTTCAAAATACATTCTAAAATAGGGTTATTTTCATAACTTTTTAAAAAAGCTTATCCTGTAGTGCTAAAAATAGTTTTATTGTATCCTTTACGCTGTGTTTGTTTTGAAAATTTTACTATCATTCTTTGCGTATGATTCTTTGCGCAGATGAATTTTTGATTTTATTTGTATTTACTTTAAGATATTTAAAAGGATGGATAGTTAATTCTATTTTTTGTCGTTGGGAAGAGAATCGAGAGGATTTGATAATATTTATCCTAAAAATTAATTTTATCCCCTGTAAAATGATACTTTATTTGATATTTATCTTGAAAAGTACATACTGCATAATATAATAAATTGAATTCCAATAAAAAAGAATTAGTTCCGACTTAATTGAAAAATTCATTTATTAATTTTATTAATAATTGTATAATAAAATAGTAATATTATTCTTATAAGGTTTAATACCTATTTTGGTTCCTCTTTTGGGAGGGTTTGTTCCAAGTGGTCCCTTCTCTTTTCAAAAATTCACTTTAATCCTAATTTTCGCAAAAACTGTTCAAGTCCAAATTAATGTCCAAATAAACAAAATAAAACCAGTTTTCTCAATTTTGTTCCAAAAGTCAATTTGACTATGTGAGTTGCACTCAAATAAGTGAATGTACAAGTGTAATTATGTCACAATTTCAATTTTCTAAATCTGAATGATATGTCATGACTAAAACAATAATTGAATGCAGCATTTCAAATAGGAAAACTCCTTCTTGCAGTCAAANCTAGTGGACTTTAGGTGCAACACTCAACACTCATGTTCTACACTGATTTTAGTCACTCCAAAGTTTCTCACAAACTTGCAGTAACTACTCTCAAATGAGGCTTGATGCATCATAGATTTTAGCTACTGCACTCTTTTCTCTCGGTCAAGAAAACTGCTAAATCACTAACAAATCTCACACGGCAGATATGGTGCTTATGCACAATGGTTGTTTCAACACTCAACAATGGTAAAAACAAAGTGGTGTGCAGCTTTGGTTTCTCTCAAATGAAAGGATATAGGTAAATTTTACACAAATCTCACAGTTGCAATGAAAGGCACTCTGCTGTTGCAACACCAGAAAAAGAAATTGTGCAGTCCAAACACCAAACTGCTGCACCAGAAAGCAACTTCCGTATGAGCTTTCCTTGCTCCAATCTCCTTCCTAGAATTCTACCAGTGTTAGGAGACAACCTGTACTAGCTTCTGCACCAGTCTAGAACTCACACAGACCACNAATGTCCAATTAGGAATCCAAAAATTCAACTCTGCTGCTGCTCAGAAACTGCTAAACCAGATTGCACAGCCATAATTTTGTCAAACAACTTATGTGCAGGATTTTCAACAACTTAAATCAAGCAATTAAATGGTTTCCAATGAAAGGTGGCACTCAAAATGAACTTAAGAAAGGTTCTAGAATGGTTTTGAAAAGCAAGTAACGCATACAAGTTGAATAAACAATGAATTCGAACTCAAATTCAACATAGGCAAAATTGTTTGTTAAAATGCCTAAGAGAGTTCTTTGACTGATGCACCAGAATTAACAATTTTGCTTGGCACTGGTTCAGACAGCTTTTTCAAATAAGTGTTGTACAGTATGATATCTGGGCCGAGCGGTTAAAGATATATCTTATTCAAGATATAAAATAATCAAGAATATTTATTTAAAGATATTTAGCAACTAACCAGATTTTCAGGTAAGTCTGTTTATATTATATTCTGTTTATATTTTATTCTGTTGGGCTTATATCAGTTCAAGGTCCATGAGACAAATTATAAATAGAGAGCCAAGGCCACAAGCCAAGTAACTTCGAATCAACTTTCAATCAACTTCCAATCAACTTCCAATCATCTTCCAATCATACTTCATTCATATTCAACTCATATTCTCAAATACTCAAGTAGTGAAAACTCTTCACGAATATTCAATCAAGAGCCGAGGCTCTTCAATACACGCCTGACTTGGGCGTCGGAGTACCTTTTGCAGGTACCTCCCCCTCTCCATCGGGAAGTCGGACAAGAGGTCAAAGCTTGAAGATCACCGAA
>NC_028359.1:18411810-18414211 GCF_000741045.1 Vigna radiata var. radiata | reverse complement strand
ACACGCCTGACTTGGGCGTCGGAGTACCTTTTGCAGGTACCTCCCCCTCTCCATCGGGAAGTCGGACAAGAGGTCAAAGCTTGAAGATCACCGAATGGCCAAGATTGCAAGCGATCGAGCGACAAGGAAAAAAGAAGACAAGCGAAGAACCCAGACCAAGCATCGGAAAGCGGCAAAGCCACGTCAGAAAAGGTTAGTGTCTCGGTCCCCAAAAATAACAACCGAAACAAGTGCTATTATCAAATTTGCATTGTACATTACTTGTAACTCAAGTGAACCAAGCTTTTGCTGCCAATTTTAAGGTGGAACTCGGTGCCAAGATCACAGCCACGAGGAATTACAAAATTCTGCAACTCATATAAGAAAAAGTGTTGAAAATTGGTGGTTTGAATGACAATTATGCACAAACACATTTGGACACTTAATTTTATGATTGGAGCAACTTTGTTTTACCAAATGTGACTTGTTCAAACTGCCAGCAGAGGCTAAAAGCTTGGAATTCAGATTTTCACTAGTTCAGTTGCTCTCTAGCACCAAAGTTAAGCCAAAACACCAACCAATTTTCATCAGAGGAATCAAACTGAACTGGAAACAAATCTTATGACTCTAGAACAGGAATTTAAACTTGAACAAGACTCTAGGAATGATATAAAAGATGTCCAGAAGTGAGTTCTAAGCTGGACAGATTCAAAAATCACAAAAATCAATCAAACAATAGTGCCGATCGGTCCAGCTGCTGGAATATATTTTTCTGGTAATTGGAAATTGATATAATCACAATTTTTGACTTAAACCATTCACTGTTCATTTGGTATGTAACTTTTACGTGTTCCATCATTCAAGAACACAACCAGAACATATGGTGCAGAGTCAAATATGCTTGAAAACAGATTCAATTATTGTAATACTTGGTACTGCACTTGATGGAATCAAATTGCACTTGAGCTCTTTAAATAATTGCTCTTACGATGTGCAGCTATTGAATAACCACTCAAGTCAAACAGATTTATCTAGGCAGAGATCCAACTTCAGAATTTGACAAAATTAAACCACCACACATGACTAGACATGACAGCATCAGATTTCAAAATTAAAAGACTCAAAATAAGAAATGAACCGATTAAAATGATAAGACTAAAGCAATGAAAAGCTGGAACAAAGAAATTAATAACAGAATCTACGAGAATTTGAAATGGAATGTAACAATGTGCATAAAATAAGAAAACACGAAGGAAAAGTTATGACAGTATGGAATGGAAAGAAACTTAGCTAGAGTGTGATGCAGAACTTAGGCTTTGAATACCACTTGATATAATAACTCCAGCCATGGATGTGGTTTGAATTGCAGCGGAAGATGTTAACACTCAAACAGAGGCAGTGGCGGAGTTTGCTTAGGGTTTGGCAGCCATATGCAGAGATGAAACAGTGATTTAGATGGTGGATGAAGAGCTGTTTGGAGGATGAGATCTCTAGCTCAGACGCCCTTCACTGGAAGGGAGCTAGGTGGAGAGGGAAAGCTCAATTTAGAATGACTTTTGGACAGAGTTTTAGGCTGGAAATGCTTCAGCAGAGAAAAACTTATATATATCATCAAAAGTGTTTGCCTAAGCTGATACAAGCAAATTTATAATGAAAAACCCAAGCTATGGACGATGCAGATGGTTATGGAAGAAGCTCAGATCTCCACACGTGGCAACGGTGAGGGATGTGTGTTCTTCTTCTAGAAAATGCAAGGCAAGGCCGTGGAGGTGCAGCAAGGTTTCTACCACATCACACATCAGATGGCGTGATGGTGTGATACATGTGTATTTTTCTTGAGGCAGCTCCATGCTTGCTATTCTCACCCTCCTTCCCTTTGTGTAAATGACCTCTTTGCCCTTGTTCTTCCATTCTTTCATCATATTTCATCTAGTTTCACCATGATTATGGTGAACTAAACCCTTTGTTGTTGGGGAACAATGTAATCTTTTGAAAATCTCATATATTCAAATTCTTATTTATTTCATATGCTTGTCATATACTTATTTATCAATTGTTGGGTTCTCATCTTTGCTTTAATGCTTTTATTGTTTAACTCATTCATTAAAAGTTGTTTGTCTTTATCTATACGGGGACGTACGGTAATGTCATGAACTGGTGAGAAATTCCTTGATTATGCTAATACCGCCTAGGGATAGGGGTAGGGCAGTCAATTGTATTTGCTTCCGATCGCATTGCATTATTGGTTACTAGGGGAGGCTAGGGATAGCAAGCCGGTAATTAATAATAGGCTCTTTTCACCAATTAGATAAATAAGTGAAGTAAATAAGAAGAGTAGATATATGAGAGTGGATAAGATGAAATTGTAAACCCCAACAACACCATTCATCCATAGTTTCTTAAAACCAATTGAATCAACTAC
>NC_028359.1:18380580-18411350 GCF_000741045.1 Vigna radiata var. radiata | reverse complement strand
GAGGCAAGGGGGAGAAGGAGAGTCAGACGCCTATCTAGGGATTTGTTTCCTTCCCCTGACAGACTACTATCACCTTCACCAGATAGAAGAACAGAGGAGATGGCTGAAAGAACTCCTCCAAGACGCACTCTTGCAAACCAATCAAATGCGATTGGCCCTTTCCATTTTAACAGCATAGTCATGCCTACGGATCAAACGACCAACATGGTGATGAATCCAACACTTATACACCTGGTGTAAAGCAAACAGTTTCATGGCCTGTCAAATGAGAATCCCTATGATCATTTGACAGTGTTTAGTGAAATATGCAATATAGTGAAGATGACAGATGGATCAGATGATAGAGTGAGGCTTAGCTTGTTCCCTTTCTCATTGGAGGGCAATGCTAAGACATGGCTTAATTCCTCCCCTAAATGTACATTTACAACATGGGAGGCTGTGGCTACAAAGTTTGTCAACAAATATTTTCCGTAGTCTAAAGTTACTCAAGGAAAGCTGGAGATCTCATCATTTAAGCAAGGCATGGAACAAACTCTAAGTCAAGCATGGGAGCGATTCAAAGGCCTACTTAGGAAAATACTAGTTCACAGATTTGATAAGACAACCATTTTTCTTGCTTACCTTGGTGGACTGAACATGCAGTTTAAGATGATGTTGGACGCCTCAGTTGGAGGTGATATCAAGCAAAAGACTGAGGACGAAGCTTATGACTTGATAGAGAGTATGACAACTAATGGACAAGAAGCGTATAGTGAAAGGGGCGCACCAACACAACAAAGAGGAGTTTTGCACTTACCTGCAAATGATGCAATGCTAGCTCAAAATCATCTTTTGACCCAAAAGCTAGATACATTGACAAAGATCCTCTCACAACTTCCAAAGGAGCTTCGTAATGTCTCTCAAGCACAGCAGCTATGCGATCTTTGTGGTGGTGACCATATTAATGGTCAATGTGCTATACCTAAGGAAATGCAGCAGGAAGCTAACTATATGGGGAACCAATACCAGTTCAGACAAGGGAATTTCAACCAAGGCAATCCTAGCCAAGGTTGGAAGAATCATCCAAGTATTGGTCAACAACAGAATAACCCATCAGGGCAACCAAGAGGCTTCAGGCAGTAGCAACCTTCAACTATGTGGCAGCAGGTTACACATCTGACAGAGTTTGTCAAAGATATGAGTGATAGATTTGATAAATTCATGAAATTCTGAGTCCAATCATGCAAGTGATCAAGCCACTTTTAGATCATTAGAGATGCAAATTGGACAGTTGTCGAAAAGAGTAGAAACCACTGAAAAGAACTAGTTTAAGGCTAACACTGATGTTAACCCTAAAGAAGAATGCAAGCTGTGGTGACAAGTAATAGAAGAAGGACTGAAAGGGAAATTGTAGAGATTGGAAGCAGTGACGAAAAGGAGGAAAGAGTAGCCATTGAGATTAGCAGCAGCAGTGAAGGGGAAGAAGAAGAGGAAGCAAGAGTTAGTCATAATGAGCAAAGAAGAGAAATTTATAATCAAATTACTATAGTGCCTTCAATTATTAAACAAATTCCTGCAAGGATGAAATTCTATCTTGGAGATATGATAGATTTAGATGAAGATGATGATGAGTAGGAATTTGAGATTCAACCTCTGAAGAATTATTCGCTTAAAGCAAAGGATCCAGGTTGCTTGAATTTGGCATGTATGATTAATGATGTTGATACAGGAGAAGCAATTATAGATACTGGATCTAGCATTAACATGATGCCCATGTGGTTTTTTAAGAAAATTGGAGGGTTAATGTTAAAGCCGTCTAATCTTACAGTGACAATGGCGGATGGTTCAGTTAAAACACCATTTGGTATGGTGGAAAATGTGGTTGTATGGGTGGAACAGCTAGAATTCTTAGCTGATTTTATCATCATGGGCATGGAAGATGAGGAAAGAATTCCAGTAATTCTTGGAAGACCTTTCATGGCAACATCTAAGATGTCTATTAGTGTTCATGATGCAAGAATCATGATGAGAGACAAAGAGAATGTATTCTTATATACTGGTTGATGGGTGTTGCGGCCCATACAAATTTAATTGCATATTAAGAATGCAGTATAAACTAGGAAGTGACTCCTAGGTCGTCTCTCAAGGACCAATTTTGCGGTTCGAGAATCGAGTCTAACACGAGGGGGGGGGTTTGAAATCGTTTTGGGAAATAACAGATGAAAATAGAATTTAATTACGACAAATACAGAAATTTAACGATGGAAACACAAACAGTACTGTAAAAAATATGGAATCAACACGGAATGAAAACAGCCAGTCATTAACCTAATTACAATGTTCCCATCACTGATTATCAAAATACAGTTGCTACTTTGACCTTTAATCCAACAGAGTTAACCGACTAAGCGACGGTTAAATTTGTCTTCATAGCTGCGAACTAAGCGAACACAGTGTTAATATCAACTCTGATTTACACCATACAGTTCCATCAACTAAGCGAAGATGTCACACCAACTGGGCAACTAAGCATATACCCAATTGCAGGTGCAAATACAAAATTAATATTAACCAAGTCAGAGTGGCCACACAGTCACAGTACAGAAATCTCAGGGAAACTTTGCAATATGGCTAATGACCGACTGAATTAAATTAAGCTAGCATGGTAATTAAGCTAACACTATTAAAAACCTTAGACAACATTCAAACATCAAACACTATTACAAACAAATTAACAAACACAGTTAAAAATAATTAAATGTAACACTAACTGAAACACATAAAAACAACTCAACCTACTAATTAAACTAAGTGAAAACAAGAGAAATTAACAAGCCTATTTTACTTCTAGTAATTTAAGTGACCCAATATGCAATTAATAAATAAATTAAAAGTCCAAATGGCCTAGAAAACCTTCATGGTCGTGACCTCACTTTCACCAAGTCAAACTTCAAATTCCACCTTCCATAAGCTACAAAGTGTGTTGAATTCTTGTCCCATGTGCTCCATTCTTCAAAACAATAAACATGTGCCTTCCAAATACACTAAAACCGTGGCCTTATACCTTCCAAACAGCAGAAAATTCTGATTCCCAAAACCAAGCCATGAATTACCGTGAGCTACCAAGAAAGTTCTAACAAAAGTGCTTCAAACCAATGTGTAAATGAAGGATACTTTGGGTGCTTCTTCCAATGTGCCATGTAAGCAAAGTAAAATGAAAATCAAACACAAAACCTTCTCCATCTCAAGGTGATTCTCGGTAGAAAATATGTGCAAGAGACAAAGCTCAAAATGGAAACATTCCCTTAGTCAAAATAAGCATCATATGTGCTTGTCCAAATCGGGTAAAAATTAAATGTACCTTTTCTCTTCCTTCTCCACTCCATTTTCGTTTTTCTCACCAACACCAACCTTCAAATTGTCTCTCCACATCTGAATACCAAGAATGAGTACAAGAATTCCAAAGTTCAACATCAAAATAACACAAGCACAACAAACCCAAAGTCTATCTTCTTCAACCCAACTTCAACACTCACTTTTCTTCAACTTCCTTTGCAAAAACGAAAATAAAACCTAAGCTATCAACTCCAGCTCTGTCCAGCCATCAAAACCGAAAATCAAGAAGAAAGGGTCCAAACCACAACACCCACACAACACCTTAAGCTCTCTTTAACCCAAAACTCACATAGAACCTCATTTTCATCAACCAACCAACCAAAATGCAAAGAAAAACGTGAGGAACAGCAGTAAAGGAGAGGAAAAACGAAAATATAAAGTCACTCAAACCCAACAATCACCATGGAAATGCAAAGAAAAGCTTAAAAGCTCAAGCTTCATACATAAAAAACAAGCAAATGGAAGAAGGAACGAATGGATTTCCACCACCAATGAGTTAAGACAACCAAGAGAAAGTCAAGGGAAGAAGAAAATCTGCATCATATCATTGAAAATGGCTCAAAACCGTAGCACCAAACAAGCACCGTGAGAGCATGTTCAAAACAAGAGAAACCCTAGAAGAAAGAAGCCAAAAACCATGAGCTATATGTCTCCCTTTTGTGTGGCTCGATTTTCACACCCCAAATACCAAGAGTTTCACATTTGGTGGGGTCCACACACTACAAGTCAGCCCTAAAGAGATGCCACATGGCCCCCACAATTGGTTTTTTACAAAAATGCCCCTAAAAGGGTCCAAAACACCTAATTCTAATCAAAGGCTTCTAGAAAACGAAATTACAGCTTTAATTAAAATCTAAATGAATAAATATTGAGTCTTGAATGTGCCACGCCATATCCTAATGCTCCAGATGATATTTCCACAATTTCCCTGTAACAAAAAATACGCTTAATCAGCTCAAAATATCCAAATTAGCGAAAATACGAATTTCCGACCAAATTAAGCAGAATTCGAAAAACGGGGAAATAACAGACAATTAAACACAATTCCCTGGTTTATTTAAGTGCAATAAACTAAATATGGTTCAAGAAATAACGACTCATCACTGGTTCTAAAGAGAAAAATGCTAGAATTAAAAAGAGAACCAGACATAAAAAGTCAAGAACGGAGGTTGCACCAGAGGACAACACATCAAGTACCAATTCTAATAGTTGTAATGTTTTACAGGTACCTAAAGATGAAGAGGTTGACAAAGGAGGTACTATCCACTCCGAATATACACCACTTCCAATAGGAGCACAAGTGAGATTCAAGAATAGGAAGTGGCTTGTTATCAAGATTCGGGAAGATGGCAAGCTGGAAATCAGAAAATCATTCACAAGAGCCATAAAGAAAGTGGATAGAAGGCAACTGATGAGTTGGGTTGATGAAGATCCCAACCGGGATGGAACAACTTCATTACAATTAAATCCCACCTTGTATAAACATTTGTAGTTCTAGGATTATTTGACATGTAATTTATTGAATTTTTGAACATTTTTTTTTTTTTTGGGTAGGATCTACTGAGGGATGCTAAATTCTTATGTATGCACTGAAGGATATAAGGCAAGTACACCTACTGAAGGGTGTTGGAAAGATAAGCACTTACTGAAGAGTGTTGAACAGGTTTGGGTCAGGCTCATTACGTTAAACAAACGCTACCTGGGAGGCAACCCAGTTGATTGATTTGTTTTTAATCTTGTGTTAAGTGCATTGCATGTTTAATTGTTGCATCTGAGAGGGAAAATGCATATATTTGAAAACTTTAAAGTTGAAATTGAGTGCTATAAGGAAAGATTACTCAAAATAAAGCAAAAGAAGAAGAAGTGAAATTAACCGCAGACCGCTGAGCGGTTGCGGTACTGATGGTCACGGCTTTTCTTAAAAGCTGAGCGGTTTTCCAAATTTTTCACTTTGAAACCCTTCTTTGCATTTCGCATTTCACAGGAGCAGTACCCAGGAGATGTCCAAGGAGAGCTGCAGCACAGCAGGAGCAGGTGCTTGATGATGCACCAGCACAACATGCCGAGCCATTCCCGATGAGAGACATCTACAGGTCCATGTCCATGCTGAAGTCTAGGATGGAGGCCCTTCACAGGGGGCAGATAGCGACTGTTGAGATGATAGTCGGATTGTATGATCACTACTACAAAAATCTACATAGATAGCGCTTTTTTTTTTTTAATCATAGATAGTGCTTTTTAAGCGCTATCTATTAATAGATAGAAATAGATAACGCTTCTAAAAAAAAGCTATCTATTGTCAGCCACCAATAGACAACGCTTTTTCAAAAAAGCACTATTTATTGGTGGCTGACAATAGATAGCGCTTATTTAAAAAAGCACTATCTATAGGTCTAAATTTAAAAAAAAAAAATTAGAATAAAATATTTCAAAAAATATAAAATATTTCAAAAATATAAAATATTTTTTAAAAAGAAAATATAAAATATTGGTTCTATTATGTACAAACTCACACTACCTGTTGGTTCTATTATATACAAAAAAAAATATAAAATATTGATAACAATATGACAAAAGTTTCAAACAGAATGTTCATTAGTATGAATAAAAACTATTGGTACAATAATATTTCAAAAATAATCGTTGAGTCGTCTAGTACGTTTCATGACATGACATTACTTTATAAGACAATATATAAAACTATAACATATATATCCTATTTGTACCTATAAGCATGTATATCACTATAACATAACCTATAAACATATACTAATTACATGTAAGCACCAATCTTCCCTAACTTCAATTATTTGATTGTCACGATATTGTTGACATCTGCAACTAAAAAAATACTGCAAGAAAGAAAAATAATATAAAATTAGTTAATTGAATTTTTACTACAAATTAATTATGACAATGAAAATAACTACAACGTAGAAAACATCTTTATAATCTGAACATAATAGCAAACCAAAACTCCAGTAAACTACAAACAAATTTAATGCATGGTAACAAACAACTATATACCATGTACAAGTTTAAACTCTTATAATAAGTAATGTTTTCACACACACAAATACAATATAAAAATATATTACTTACACATTTGTCCTAAACTTGTTGACACGAACATACTTTCACAAAAAAGCTGAAATTGCAATAGCTGAAATTGGCAAAATTTGTAGAATTCTGCACCAACTTTTAAGGATTCAAATTGTCCAGCAAAAAAGCTAATTCAATCGTTAACCGAAGCATAATCTTTTACATGAAAGGTGTATACATGAAAAACAACTTGATGCAAGAAAAGCAAATTTTAATCGAACCATGGAGGGTCCAAGGCAACTACACTAAACTATTGGCATGTGCAGAATTTTAGCTACACTAAAATATGAATTTTTGCCTGTTCACTATTTATTTTATACAAAAGAGTATATTAATTCAGTTGTCCAGAACCAAATCTGTCATTGTGGTCTAGTCTTTCACGTAACAGGTATCTAAAGGATGCATAATGGGATAAAGAAAATTATATTTTTAATTAGACTTAATGTATAAGGTGTGATAATGGGATAGTAATTGGTAGCTATTTGTTAAAAATAAAATATCTATTCTGTCTTGTCAAGTAACTATTTTTTCAGTAATAAAAAATTAAGAATTAGTTAAGTTTTATAAAACCCCTCTTACTTTTTTTTTCTAAAAATTTAACTGTATAAATTCATTTTAGCTTACAGGAATTTATTTAACTTTTTTATGTTACAAATGCAAGATATTTAATCCATAATCCTAAGATTCACTTGATGAAAAGACTAAAATATCAAGGATCTACACAATTAGTTTATACTTTTTCTAGCTAAAAGTCTTACCATTAAGGAAAAACGGAATAAAAATTGGCACTAACAGAAAATGAGAATTGGTAGAGATATTGGCAAGTGTAGGGATATTGGCAAGTTATAATGGTGAATGAGCAAGACCAATTTTGGTATGATCCAAAAACTTACAAAAGTGGATAGACAAGGTGTCGCATCATGTGTAATTATTTTTTTTAAAGCTAATTGTATTAGTCCAAACTCACGGAAACAAAATGGGCAGAATTAAAAATCCTGCACTATTTGGGATGATAGGATGGACAATTTAGGGTGAACAATAAAGTGCTCCAAGCTTTCGAAAAATAAACCAAGTGCAGCAATCAACGTAAGAGATCTAACTATGCGTGAAATAAAGTCCAACAACAGTAAAAATTGGTTTTATAACGACCTGTACTTGGAGCAGAAGTTGTTTAAGGTATTCAATACCTATGAACCTCCATTGATTGACATGAAAGAAACAAACCTTTAGCATATATCATTGCCACCAACTTGGATTGAATTTGAACCCCATACTGCTGGAACCTGAACATGCAATGCCTGTCTGCAAGACTCTCCAAAAGCTTTGCAGCAACAAATGTCGCAGTCAAAACATATCCTTCATTTTTAAACATGTGTTCTCCATTGAGGTATTGAACAAGGATATCAATAAGAAAGGGTCCTACATAAGAGGCACACATCAAAAATGCAAATAAACCTGATAGGAAGATCCCTTGCCATGTCCACAAGAATAAAACCTTGGCCAGATTAAGAGTTGTCACATTCCTAACACTACCACACTCTGACTCTAGTTTGCTTCTAAAAGTTTGAAAAATCCCATAGTTTAAAGTGGGATATCCTCATGGTTTAAAGTCCTCTCATTGCCTAATGTTATTAATGGACTGATCCACGAGAAAGTGAGAATATTAAAAAATCCAGCATTTGAATTTCAGCGTAAATTTTCATTTCCTTTTGTCTTAATGGTATCAGAGTTGCTTCTTGTACTGGAGTCACCGTTTAGAAGGGTCTTTTCAAGAGTGGAAGGCTTAGCCATGTTTTTAACACAACAACCTGTGATAGAAGATCATATATAAGAATCAAGGTATATAATTGGCAAGAAAACATGTTTTACATAGACACAACACCAAATTCATTACAGTCTAAATCTTCAAACTTGAGTGAAAAATCATCAAAACTGTGAAAGATCACACCTATCCCACCACTACAAGAGGCCCATTCATTTCATCAAAATTGAACCTTACCTGGTGACGCTGCGGTATATAGAGCTCCATTTTCCAACAACACAGAGAACCATTTTATTGATACATTCTTTGGCGGTATAACCTTTCTCTTTCTTTGCTTTCTTCAATCTTTGATATAGCAAGAGCTGATCAATTGCAGAGTGAACCCTTACCCTGCATTGCCTGCATAGCCTCATTCACAGCAAAAACATCTAGTTAAAATCATGCCATCAATCGCGAACTTGGTACTTAGGTATTTTTGTCAATCCTTAAGCTAAAAGAAACACTTTCATATGACTAAGAAACACTTTATAATTCGAACGAAACGGTATACTCGCAATCTCAATCCAAAAGATTTTCAAATGAGAACGAAAGAATGAACGCAGAACCTACCAACATAGGGTGAAGCAAATGCACGAACGTACGAAATACATAAGAAGCGGAATTAATGAGTGAAATTGAGAAAGCGAAAGTGAACCTAGAGCAAAGGAATGGGATTTCTTGGACGTGAAAGATGAGGAAGAAGGGAACGATGGTAAGTGGGGCTTCTCGCGCTGTCCTTCTTCTTTACACTCCTCACTTTACCATTCCTGCAATAACAACTCCACTCTTGTCCGCTCCCAATCTTCACTCACGGTTCTAGGGTTTGGTTCGAGTAAGAGAAAAAATAAAATTGAGAAAGAAGAACAACTAGGTACTCACCGGAAAGAAGCTTTAATGGTAACATATTAAATATTGCTGCTGCGATCGACTTGCTCCACCAACACAGCAGTGACTTGTTTCACCATTGCAGGTTTAGGAAGAAAGCGTGAAATTTGAGCGGAAATGAAATTGGGACAATGGGTTTGATGAATATGAAATTTAGGGTAAAAGGGGAAATTTTGGTTGATAGTGAAAAGAAACGGGGGAACGCAAGAAACTGGAGGGAAAAAAAAGCACGCAAACTCATAATTTTTTTAAACGTAAAAAAAGAGTTATCTATTGTGTTGAGATAGACATCGTTTTTCTAAAAACATGCTATTTATATGTCAATTTTAAATTATGAATTAAAAAAATAATATTAATTATCTATAGATAGCATTGTTTTTAAAAACGCTATGTATTGTCTAAGTAATAGATAATGCTTATTTAAATAAACACTATCTATTATACTGCATTATCATAGATAACGCTTATTTAAAAAAACACAATCTATTGAGCGCAATCTATGATCAATTCTGTAGTAGTGGATCAGTCACCAGTACATTGGTGGACCATGGATGAGTTTCATGCAACAGTGGCTTAGCCTTAAGAGCAGGCAAAAAGCAGTGAGTCTGGTGCTGCTGCAGCACCAAACATAGATGAGGATGCTAATGATGGGAGCCAGGAGGAATCAGATGATAGCATGGGATGATTGAGGGCATCTATTTGTAGACAGGGTTTTATTTTTCTTGCACTTTTGTACTTTGAATTCCTAGAATAGGTTGAATTTGTATTTTCTGACAATGTTTGACTGAATAACATGCATGATTAGTCTATTTGATGATGATTGGATGTGGATGATAGTTGACTTGTGTTGCATGTTGACATCTAGGAAAAACGTTCACTAACTCTGTGAACAAATGTGTGATAAATTATGATTGTGGCTATGATGCTAAGTAGGGTGTATGAATGAATGATGTGTGAGAAAGCATGTTGTGTGAGGTATTGAGCTCCAGAGTTTTTATTGTTGTATGTATTGTTCACAGGAAAACACGAATGATATTGCCTTAATCTTGATGATTGATTGAATTGCATGTGAATGNCATATGATCAAGGCCATTTTTGAAAACCCTTCTCTAGCCAAATTTTCACCCAAAGTGCTCGAAATATTATACCCTTTTTGAACCTTAGCCTTAAACAGGATGAGAACCCTTGATTTGAAATTTTTTCCCTTGAGTTGGGTTGAGCTTAACTGTATGTGTTGGAAAGGTTCAAGTTTGGGGTTGTATGGGGGAAATTGAAAGGCAATTGAAAAGCATTGAGCTCAAATGTTGAGAAAGAAAAATGCATGAGAAAAAGAAAAGAAAAGAAGAAAAGCATGAAGATGAGCTCAATGTAAAAATAAAAGAAAAGGGAAGAAGTTGGGAATAAGTGAGATTGGCGAGGTAGAAAGTTGTGCTTAAATGTTGAATATTATTGGAGCTCTCTTAACTCAAGGATTTTGCATTCAAGAAAAACCAATTTTTCTTGTTAGCCCAGCCTCAATACAAGCATTAGAAAAGTCCTTATGATGACATTTGCATGTGAAGATTTGGATTGTTTGAGATGAATGGCAATTTTGTTTCATGTGACTTGTGAATAACAGAGAGTTGGAGTGTTACCTTAAACACTTGAGTGATTGAGTGAAACACTTGCTTGGTGAGAATTGATAAATTTCATGCTTACATCTTTGCTTAGTGGATTGGTCATGCTTTCATGCTTACATTTGTTGAGAACTATGTGATCATGTGAATTGAATTGAATTGAAAGCATGCATGCATCTTGATTTGATTCCACTGAAAATCTGAAATTGAGTAGTTCTTGTCATGAATTTTAGGAGTGTTGAACTATTGGATGAAAAAATGGAAAGCCAAGTTTTGTTTTATTTGCTTGAGGACAAGCAAAGTTCTAAGTTTGGGGTTGTGATAACAGTTGAAAAACAATTATTTTCATACTTCATTTGAGACCAAATTACACCCTTTAAGGCTTAGAATGAGCTTAGAATCAAGCAAAATTCGTAAATTGAGTCAGTTCAGAGTCAAAAGTTGTTTCTAGAGATATTATGCTTGTTTTGCATTGTTTTGCAGCATTTTTAATGAAAATGAAGAATGGGATTGAAGATGGAAGGTCTTAGACTCAAGTTAGAAGAAGAAACATGAAGAAAAGAAGAGTTTAGAAACCGCCTAGTGCCAAAATTCACCGCTAGGCGGCCAAATGCGACGAGGACCCACTGTCAGGAGCCTAGCCAAGCGGTTTTGCGACTAGGGGCAAACCGTCGGGTGGAACAATTCACCATCGGGCGGTGGCGCGATGATGAGGAAACCGCCGGGCGCCAAAAGTGTGACGTTGGGCGGTTGTCTGCTGGGCCTGGGCCTAAATTTTGTGACGCTCCTCAGCTATAAATAGCCCTATTGCGAGTTTAGATGCATTCTTTTGACAGAAGAGCGTGGCCAGACCTAATTTTCACTCCTTGGAGAAGATCTCTTGGATGCTTAGGCACCTTTTTGTCCAATCTAGGGTTTGCTTTTCCATTCTTCCATCATTTTTCATCTAAGTTCACCATGGTGAACTAAACCCTTTTGTTGTTGGGGAGCAATGTAATCTTTTGAAACTCTCTTTTATTGAAACTCTTTTTTATTTATATGCTTGTCGTATGCTTTGATTATCAATTGTTGGGTTTCTCACTTGCGCTTAATGCTTTTATCGTTTAACTCATTCGATAATTGTTGTTTGTCTTTATTGGTACGGGAACGTATAGTACTGTCATGAACTGGGGGAAGTTCCTTGATTAAGCAATACCACCTAGGGATAGGGGGTAGGATGATCAATTGTTTTCGCTGTTGTTTATAATGCATTATTAGTTACTAGGGGAGGCTAGGGATAGCAAGCCTGTAATTAATAATAGGCTCTTTTCGCGGAAGGATTGGGTTAAGGGTACACTAAGAAAGTTTGCATGACAATTAGATAACAAGGCAAATTAAATATGAGGAGTAGATAAGAGAGAGTGGATAAGATGAAAATGTAAACCCCAACAACTCCATTCATCCATAGTCTTTTTCTCGTCAATTTTATTAATCGCATTTGCATGTTTATTTGTTGTTTCTTGCATCCAAACCAATTAATTTCTCTTTGCAAGTCTTACGATTTCACTTTACCTGAATGATAAGGCCTTCGAGTTCCTTGGGAAGAACGATATTGGGTTTACCAATTATATTACTTGAAACGATCTGGTACACTTGCTAGAGTGTTAACACTCAGTCATCCATCTAAAACAATGGAATAAATAACATAAAAACACTCTCAAAATCACCCAACGGGACACAAAAAATGGTCATGGACTTCACCTACCTTCGTTCAAAAACCTATATGGGCTTTTTCCTCCACGTTTGAGTGGGACAAACTGTGTTTTGATGCACTTGATACCATCAATGATAACCAACATGAGTCACCCATGCAAAAAAATGGAAAAAAAAAAAATCACCATAGGAACAAAAAAAAATGACTTTAGGGAGTCACGCATAAATTTATGTACAAACCAGAAAACAACCCTTGGTAATCGATTACAAGGTCCTGTAATCGATTACAAGGCAGGACATGGGCAAAAATGGTCATGGACTTGACCTACACCTTGGTTTAAAAATTGCTATGGGCTTTTTCCTCCACAATTAAGTGGGACAAATTGTGTTTTGATGCACTTGACACAATCAATGATGACAAATATGAGTCATCCATGCAAAAAAAAATAAAAAAAATCACCCATAGGGACAAAAGAATGAGCCTGGGAGTCAAGTTCTCCTAGTTGGGGAGTCACAAGTAACCTTTTTGTACAAACTAGAGAACAACCCATGGTAATCGATTACAAGGTCCTATAATCATTACAAGGCATGACTTGGGAAAAAATTGTCATGGACTTCACATACCTTGGTTCAAAAACCTATATGGACTTTTTCTTCCACAATTGAGTGAGACAAACTGTGTTTTGTTGCACTTGACACCATCAATGATGACTAAAATGAGTCATCCATGCAAAAAAAAAAATGAAAAAATCACAAAAAAATGACGGTGGGAAGTCAAGTTCTCCCTGTTGGGGAGTCATGTATAACATTTTGTACAAACCAGAAAAGACCCATTGGCAATCAATTACAAGGTCCTGTAATCGATTACAAAGCATGACTTGGGAAAAATGGTCTTGGACTTGACCTACCCTAGTTTAAAATCCTATATGGGCTTTTTCCTCCACAATTAAGTTGGGCAAACTGTGTTTTGATGCACTTAACACAATCAATGATGACCAACATGAGTCATCCATGCAAAAGAATGGAAAAATCATCCATAGGGACAAAAAAATGACCCTGGGGAGTCAAGTTCTCCCAATTGGGAAGTCACCTATAACTTTTTGTACAAACTAGAAAAAAAACCCATGGTAATCGATTACAAGGTCCTGTAACGATTACAAGGCATGACTTGGGCAAAAATGGTCATGGACTTCACCTACCTTAGTTCAAAAACCAATATGGGCTTTTTCCTCCACAATTGAGTGGGGCAAACTGTGTTTTGATGCACTTGACACCATTAATGATGACCAACATGAGTCATCCATGCAAAATATAGAAAATATCTTCCATAGGGACAAAAAAAATGACCCTAGGGAGTCAAACTTTCCCAATTAGGGAGTTACATGTAAACTTTTGTACAAATCAAAAAACAGTCTCTAGTAATGATTACAAGGCATGACTTGGGCAAAAATGGTCATGGACTTCACTTACCTTGGTTCAGAAACCTATATGGGCTCTTTCTTCCACAACTAAGTGGGGCAAACTGTATTTTGATGCACTTGACATCATCAATGACCAACATGAGTCATCCATGCTAAAAAATATGGAAAAAAATCACCCATAGGGACACAAAACTGACCCTGGGGAGTCACGTTCTCCCAGTTGGGGAGTCACATGTATCTTTTTGTACAAACAAGCAATCAACACTTGGTAATCAATTATGGGGATCCTGTAATCGATTTCCAACATGTGACTTGTGCAAAAATGGTGATGGACTTCACCTACCTTGGTTTAAATACTTATATGGGCTTTTTCCTCCACATTTCAATGTAATAAGATGTTGTTCATGCTCTAAATACCAAAATTAATGAATAAACTCACTCATTTGTGTCTATAAATGGATGAATGATCAATTACTCAAAAAATTATTTCCACAAATTATCACAATCATCAATTGAAATCACTTTGGACACTATCTTTATATTCAAAATATTTCAACCACCAATGATGATAAAGAAGAGTTCAAATCACATTTATCACTAATGTATTACACAATGACAATGATGAATGGAATAATCTACATACATATTAACATTGCTAATATTTCTTGTAATTCATTTACATCTACAAAATCTACAATGATCTTCTATTGTCAATAAACACTGAATGCACAAATCCTTGTTGTTTTGGACCGTATCTGACGTAGGGGGTTCTTAGCTCACGACAATTGTAACGTAAATCGTCCTTCCTTCATGCACCTGTCCATATTACTTTTGTCCATGTAAATGCCTCTCTCTCCTTTGAAGCCAGTGTTGATGTTGGTTGCTTGAACTTGCGTACTGTTCAAACCAACTCCGTGTGTAATGATGGAAATTCAGCAGGACCAACACTTCTACCAAAACCTTCTTCGCCTTTTTCACGACCCTCATCTTCATTCTTTTGTTCAACCAACTTCTTCAAACCTAAAACCTTAGCTTCGAGTTCTTCAATTAGCATTTCTTATTCCTCTAAACCACGCATAAGAACTTCTTTACGTCTGCTAGTATGTGTTCCCTTTTGGTCGTTGAAATCCTCTCCACTTGTACCAGCTACTTCTTTAACAATTACATGAGAAAGTTCTTCTGTTGAAACACCAAAACATCATCAACCACCTGAAAATTTACAAAAGTTTCCATTGTATAAAACCATTGACATCATGCTTTCTAGGACCAAAGTGTTTCTTACAATCACTAAATCCCACAAGCTCATTTAAATCGATTTTATCACCAAGTAAACTCAACCCTAACCCTAAGCACACATCCATTTCCTTGAATTCTACAAACTTTTCTCCAAACCAAAACCCACCCCTAGAGTCAACCCATCTAACACATAACTCATTCAACACATTCCTACCAAGCTTAACAATGTCAAGCAATTCTGAAAACCAACTGAATGGTGTCTTTCCAATTAAGGTCATCTGCTATGGGGTCAATCTTCCATTTAAAGCACTAATAAACTTTTTTTTGAAAGAATATCAAACACACAACTGCATCAAAAATAAATTAATAACCAAAGGACGAACTAGAAAGGAAAAAGGGTAAATCAAAAATGGTAAAGGGGAAATGGAAAATGGCTAAGGAGAAAAGGAAATGGGGAAACGGAAAATGCGAAGGGGAAAGGAAATACCTTGTCATCGGAGTTTTCCATTGCTTCACCAAAGTCTCACTGGGTTGCCTTGTCAGAGCATATGGTCATTTTTCTTCGTGAGAGAGAAAGGAGAGAAAACACACATGTTGGAGAATGAAAATGGACAGTGGAGAGAGAATGAACACCATTTTCACCATTAAAATATTAGTGGTATTTTTGGAATCAAAATTCAATAACTCTGCACACCTTTTGCACGTCAGCTTTTATGAAAAAAAATTATTTTAAGTGACCCTACCATGTTGACATATGACCATTTTCAAAATATTATTATCAATTGTTAACATACCACAATCCAAATTGTATCGAGTAATAGGATGGATAAGAGATTATAAACATACTGTTACAAATATTAGTTTCATATTTATTCCCATATTTTTTGAAACTAATATGATTTTGGTGTTTTTTTATAAAGAATAAAAAAATATGTACATTTTTAGAAAAATATACAATATAAAAAACTTCAAGTAAATAAAACATTAACACAAAATAAAATGAAATCAACACAACTAAATAACATTTATTGATCCATTATATGAAGATATATCTTATTGTATTAAGAAACATTCAGAAATTAAACAACAACCATATATTGAAACGAAACAAAATTATAGTAAATGAAAACAATACAAATAAGAAAAGTTCAAAGACCAGAGGTAAAAGGAACACTAGTTGCAGGTATCCAGGATTTTCCAGTAATGAAATTGGAAACAGTGAATTGTGAGGCTTGAGAAGCACTTGTGATAACATGATATCCCAACCATTTAACTTTGTTTGCTGTTGAAGAACCACGTCTTGTGTTCATGTATTCTCCATAGTACAAACTACTTAATGCAAAGTTACCACTCCATTCCAACCATCCCTTTCCATTGATCAAACCATCTAGATAACTCTTAATGAAAATTGTTCTTGAATACTGTTTCCAAGGCCTTCCGAGGAGGGTCTTAATTGAGCTTTGAACAGGACTCAAATATGAGGCAGTAGTTACCCTTGAATTGTGAATAGAAATGCCAGTATTTTGGTTTGGATCGCTTCTTCCTTGATCAGTGACTGTGTTGACTTTGTTTGAAGGGTTTCTTGCATATAGGTTATAGTTTTGGAACACCACAACAGCATTACCAAAGATGAAGTCAACTGTGCCATATATGTCACATTCTCTATAGAACTGTCTATCAGAATACACATACAACGTGTCTTAATAAACTTCAAAGTTGCATCTATAGACACCAATGCAAAAACGTTGATTAACGTCACCCCTTAGATGTCAGTTAGGGGTAAGCTCGATGTATATTGATGACTGGTGGCATTTTCGTAAATAAGTTGGTCATATAGACGTCAGTTAGGAGGTGGCCCGACGTCTATATGGCGAAAATTAATGGCTATTCACCTACTTGTCAGACATATAGACATCAGTTAGGACAGCCCCGACGTCTATATGTCTGTTAGGTTGGTGAATAGTCACTTTTTTCTACCTTGTAGACGTTGGATCCTACCAAATTGACGTCTATATGGCGGACATTAATGGATATCCACCTACCTGTCAAAGCTATAGATGTCGGTTAATAGATACCCGACGTCTATATGTTTGCCAGGCAGGGGAAAAGTCATTCCTTTCCGTCATATAGACGTCGGGTGCCTCCACACCGACATCTATAATCGTATATAGACATTAGTGGCCTTAGTAATCGACGTCTTTAAGCCCCGCGAATATTAATTTTTAAATAAGAAAGACATCGGATTAGTAAGTTCACTGACGTCTTTTCCATTATAGACGTCGGGCTTGTGTGAAACCGATAACTGATTTCTTGTTAAAATAGTGATTGCGAACCAACAGTTTCCCGCACTTCATCGTCTTCCTTGGCTTTTCTCTCTGTTTCATTGAATTTACATGTGTGTTTAGTCTCTTTTGATTTGGTTAAACTTGCTTTTAATCCGATTAAAGTAATCTTTGATGTATTATCTTTTATTTGAACTGATTAAAATGTGTTTTCGTTGTGTTTTGGTGCGGTTTTTTCTTGTGTCTTTGGGTAGCGTAGTGCACCTTCTCCCTTTGCTAGTTTTCTTCTAAGAAAAACTTACGTTTTTTTGGATCTCTCATGGCATTCCAACCCGAAGACGAACCTGGATTATTGCATAGAGCCATTCCCACAGCCAATGAAAAAGAAAACGGTGAGAATACGGTGTCACTGTATTCTTTTTCATTGGCGGTCGGAGTGGACTCAGGCAACGACCCAGGTTCGTCTTTGGGTTGAAATACCATGAGAAATCCAAAAGACGTAATTTTTTCTTACGAGGAAACTAGCAAGGGAAGGAGGTGCTACTACCCTACCCAAAGACACGAGAAAAATCGCATCAAAACACAACACTTCATAGACGTCAGTTAATGTAATAACCGACGTCTATAATGCCCATAAACGTCGTGTAATGCAATGTTAGATGATTTTATAGCCGTCGGACGTGTCACTGAACCGACGTCTAGGGTGCCCTTAGACGTCGAGCTTTGGCCTAAACCGACATCTATAGCGATGTTGCACCTACAGAAATCCGACATTCCATTAACGTCACCCGTAAAGACGTCAGTTCATGAGGTGACGTTAAAAGCCCAAAATAACTGACGTCTAAAGTTCATTCTGCACTAGTGAGAATATAGATAGGTCTAATCCATAACGCAATGCAACAACTTGGTGATTTGCTACACCAGCAGTGTTTCTAAACGTGATGTCTTGTGCTATAAATCCATCTCCAACAACAGATGCAAAAGTTATATATGATATTAAATGCTTAATCCTTGGATAACTCTTTCTTATCAATAAGTAATTGGTAAATCGGATGAGTAAGAGATTCAAATTTTTCAACAATAGCACCATCAGTCTTTGATGGTGAAAATTATCAAATTTGGGCGATACGAATGGAAGCCTACCTAGAAGCTATGGATCTTTGGGAGGCAGTTGAAGAGGATTATGAAATTCCTATTCTACATGACAATCCAACGATGGCTCAAATCAAGAATCACAAGGACGGATAAACCAGAAAAGCTAAGGCAAAGGCGTGCCTTTTTGTTGCAGTTGCACTAACCATTTTCACTCGAATCATGTCTCTAAAGTCAGCCAAAGCCATATGGGATTATCTCAAAGAAGAATATGATGGAGATGATCGAATTAAAGGCATGAAGGTGTTGAATCTCATTAGAGACTTTGAATTGCAGAAGATGAAGGAATTTGAAACTATCAAGGAGTACTCTGAGAGGCTTATGAACATAGAAAATAGAGTAAGATTGCTTGGTTCTGAATTTAAGAACTCTCGTATTGTTGAAAAAATTCTGGTTACCGTACCTGAAAGATTTGAAGCCACCATAACCACGTTAGAAAACTAAGGATTTTCCAAGATCACTCTTGCAGAGCTTCTCAATGCTTTGCAGGCACAAGAACAAAGAAGAGTCGTGAGGCAAGAAGGTTCCATTAAAGGAGCCTTACAAGCCAAACATCATGAGAATGCACAAAACAACAACAAGAAAAATTTTTATAAGAAGAATCAAAATCCTACTAGAGATTTAGCCAACAACAAAACAGGAGTCAAGAAGGGATCCTACCCTCCATGTCAACATTGCAATAAAATGGGTCATCCTCCATTCAATTGTTGGAGAAGGCCTGACGCTAAATGCACCAAGTGCAATCAACTTAGGCATGAATCTGTCATATGCAAGAACCAAAATCAGCAGCAGGAGATGCTTAAATTGCAAATGAATAGGAGGAAGATCAACTTTTTGTTGTAACCTGTTTTTCAACCGATGCTTCAAGTGAATTTTGGCTAATTGATAGTGGTTGTACTAACCACATGACCTTTGACAAGGCACTCTTTAGAGATATGAGGCTAATTGATGTCACCAAAGTCAGAATAGGCAATGGTAATTATATCTCAGTAAAAGGAAAGGGGACAGTTGCAATTACAAGCTATGCAGACACAAAATTTATTCCAGACGTTCTTTTCGTTCCTGAAATTGACCAAAATTTGTTAAGTGTTGGTCAATTTATTGAAAGAGGATTTAGAGTTATTTTTGAAAACAAAAAATTGCTCGATTAAAGATGCAGTTGGTCTAGATATGTTCAAGGTAAAAATGATAGGTAAAAGCTTTGCTTTAAAACCATTGGAGGAGGAGAAAACTATTTTTTCATTCAAGGAAAATGTGACAAAAATCTGGCATAAGAAGCTAAGACATCCTCATCATATTTTGGGTGCAAAGAGTTTCTTTTATTTTGCAGCAATGGCTGCAACATTGGTTTTGATCCTTCTCAATATGGTTGTAGTTTTCCATGGAGGCAAAACAAATTCTTTCATTAGAAAGGTCAATAGGACTGAGGACATGCTCCTTCATAGTGATGTATTTGTTGCCCATTCTAGCTATAATGCTAGGGTCATGATCGTATCATGGGTGACTATGGACAAATCAGGAAAAACTTAATACGTTATTGGAATGAGGTGTATGAGGAAGACCTTCAAAACTATAAAGATGAAGAAGAGAAGGAGTCCAAAGATACTAATAAAGTTAACACTGAAGTTATCAAGAAGAGTTATATGTTAGAATTCACGGTTCAGGATTAAGAGATTTTAATTGAATCAAAGTCTGTTTCTTAAGGAGTGAATTAAAATTAGGATACAAATATTAGTGGATAGTTATTTTTTAAGTTTTAAATATTGTAAGTTTCTCATTATTTTACAATCAATAATACAAAATTATTTTTGCTAAAAAACCAACAGGCTGAACGAAAGGTTGTGATGCCCCCTCCTACACTTTTGTTACCTGTAATTATAGTCTTTCCAATACCATCCCCCACCAGCATTATATTCTTTACTTTTATCTTAACTTGTTCATTGTACTCTCCACCCTTCACGTATATTACATACCTTCCGCTGCTACTCACTGGTGCAGCATTACTCACTGCTGTGTACTTTCCAGAACCATCTTTTGCCACCACTATGTTGGCCTTAGAAGTTGGAGAAGAAGCTTGCAACAATTTCCTGTCACCAGGCTTCACCCATGTTGGAAACCCATCTTTGTAACTTGGTTCTTCATAGTCAACCTTATTAAGAGCCAAAGTGTTGCTCAACAATTGGGTAACATTGTTGGACATGAAAGAGAGAACATAGTCTTGAACCCCAAGCTCGTAGAACCCAGCTTTGCATGTCTCAAGGTTAGTGAGAGTTGTGCTGAGCCATGTTTAAGTATCAACATGGGAGCTCTTGGTGTTAGGGTCTAAGGTTTTGTTGAGTTTAAGGATGGTTTGTTCATAAAGTTCAACACAGTCAGTCCATGCAACTGTTTCACGTGGATTATGGAATTTTGAAGCCAGTGAAAGAGTGTTTGCATGGGCTATAAGTGCACGTTCTTGAACAAGTTGAAGTGAAAGTTGGAGGAAATCAGATTTTTGGTTGATTTGTTTGTATTGGTGAGTGGGGCTGTTGGTTAAGAAATACTCACATGGTTGAGGATTTGGGGTTTGGTTGCACCAAAGTTGAACATCATTCCCAGAATAACTAGAAACGAAAGAAGAAACTAAGAAAGAAACTAAGAGTGTGATGAACAAGTTAAAAGTTGACATGGTTTTTGGTTTATTATCCTTCTTGGCTTTAATGGCTTACTTGGATAATGATGGATTGTGTTTGATGTTGTATATTTGGTGTCCATTTATAGAGGAAAAAGCTTTTTGATTTTCCAAATCCTTTTTCTTAGTTTCGTAGTTTGTGCGTGTGATTTTTGATCTTCACCATGCATGCATGGGAAAGTCAGTGATGATCCAAATTAATTGTCTGCATTAGATTCTACTGTAATGAAAAATGGAATCTTCCACCATTTTCTCTTACTTAGTTTGTTCTCAACTGTTTCATTCAGACATATAACTCTATGGAACTATGAAGATCTAAACAATGGGACGACTTTGTTGCCATATTTAGAACTGGAAAAAGCATACTTTGACTGTCAACTTGCAACCTGTCACCGCCACGACAAGAATAAACATCTATATTTAAAATATGAAATATAGATAAAAAAATGTAAATTAAAGTGTTAGATAGAAAAAACTAAAAGAAAAATAGTTATCAACTAAACTATGAAATAGTAACTTTTTTTCGCTCAATGTTAAAATCAAGTTATTAAAAAAGAGTTTAGTGTACTATCATGGGTATAAAATTTTTTAGTCATTTTATTATGTTAATATCAATTCATTAATTTTTATAAAATAATAAAAAATTATGATAAAGAAAATATAATATTATTAAATATTTGTAACATCCCAATAAATATAGATTAAAAACTATGCATATATCCAGGAGTTATCAATAATAATATGATAGAACACTGAAATAAATATAAGTACAGGATATAAAATATCCATAAAAGTTTAAACTGTACAAAAAAAAAATAGAAGTTTTATACAAATTTACCACCTAGACCGAACGGTGCTACAAAAGGGAATCCTACCGAATGGTATTACAAAACCAAATAAAACCGAACGACTACAAAACGCAAGTATATATACATATAACCTACTGAGTAGACGATCCTACACTATCTTCCGGCTGCTCGCTCTGCAGGGCTTCCTCCAAAGAGTCTTCAATATCTTCTGCTCACATTCATAGAATGATCATTGCAGTGAAGAGAACTGAACAGACAAATACAAACATGATAGGAAAATAAGGGTAAGCTTATGTAATTTAATTAATCAAATCCAACATAACGTTTTAACATAACAATTTAAAAATAAAAAACAACATATTCAATCATGCATTTCTCATACAAGTATCACAATCAAAGACCGAACATATGAAATATTATAACCGACCACTTTCGACACTGACTATCCAGACTGTATGAAAATGTAGTTTGTGGTCGTTCGTGCACCCGGGTGGTGTAGTAACTGGAAACCCATCAGCTGCCACCCGAGGTTAAACCGTTATACCTCACCTAAGGACCCCCCCCCCCCCCCTTAGACTAGGGCCTCCTGCCATTCTCACCACATGACTTACCCATCTCTATTTGAGAACTGGTAATCATTATAATTTCAGGATGAACACCGTGAATTTCACTATCCATATTCATACTTTACCAAATCCAAAACCAGATACTGAGACATTCCTCCTTGGAATTCTCTTTCATACCACTTGAAATATTCTCATCCTTCTTCATCCAATATACATACATAAGTAAAATTAAACCAAACAGTAAGCCAATCATCATAGTCGAATACAACCGAACGAAAGAGCTTAACATAATTCTATGAACTAGGCCGAACGGAAGATCACTCCTTATATGTATACATGATTGAACGTTCCTGAAGTCGAACATCTGAACAATCAAATTCTAAAGCTAAACCGAACACTCGAATATTAGACTGAACCTGTGTGACCTATAACAAATACTATTGTCTTAGACCAATCCCTATTGACTTAATCAGAATAATAAGAGTTTAGGCCGAATACTATTGGCTTAAACCGAATACTATTGCTTTAAACCAAACGCTAATGGGTTGGACCGAACACTATGTATTTAGGCCGAACATTTTTATATAGGATGAAGTTCTCTTCAAAAGACCGAGCGTTAGTATAGACCGAACGCTCTTCATGAGATCGAGTGTCAGTACAAGACCTAACACTCATTTAAAGAAGTATTATTAATAATATGCCAAGCACTCTTTTCATATACGATTAAACCAACAATGAAACTAACTTAACTTATTTTGAATATCTTCACTAACTAACTCGTAAGAAAATCAATATAACCTTACTGAACCGAACGCTCAACATTAACCAATAGAAGATCGATCAGTCATCAACTGAAATCTCCAACGGAAGAGAATTCAGTCAAGACCATACGTACTAAAGGAAAACCGAGCGGTCCTAAATGACCCTCGGTCCCAATTACAAACTTCTGCAGAATTTAGCAGAGTTAAGAATGACCCTATTTCTACCCAATTATTGATAACTTACCAAACATTAATTCATTCAAACAAACATGCAATATCATCAGATCAACCAATTCATCAAACACCATCATTCAAACATACCATATCCAAACCAGTAAATCATAATTAAATTACAAGCTTCCCTTACCTCTTGACCGGACAGATGCTCACTCAACAACAGGATGTGTTTCCCTCAACACCAACCTTTTCTAGAATAACTATAACCCATTGAACAGGACAAAAATACCAAAACATGATCAGGATTTTGTGGAGATGAAACTGATGAACGCATGCAACCAGAACTTTGGTTTGCATGTGCCCGAAAACATGTTTCTCATGAAGAAGATGAACTTACCAACACCGAATGACGATTTGATCGGTGCAAACGAAAGCCTTTTACACTAGGAAAGCTTAGACAAGATCTGTTTGGTGATCGGAAGTAAAAAGGATGAGAATTTGAGAAGAGGAGACTAAGGAATTTAAAGAGAAGCTAGAGAGAATGAGGAGAAATGTAGTTCTGAAAGTAGAGGAGGAAGGTTGCATGCAGAAAGTGGCTGGAAATTTGAAATCCCAACTTAAATACCACCGCCAAAATCGGACGATCCAATCTGCTGCAGTCACCTATCTTCCACTTTCTAAATTTCATACTTTCCCCCGTTACCACCCGGATCCCACTTAATTGGACATTTTAATGGGTCTAACAATATTCAATATAAAAAAACATATTCTATTTTTTTTAATATCAAATATTTAGAAAAAATTATAATTGTATGCATTTTAAATTAAAGTATAAAATAAAATTTGATGACAACCAAACATATTTACTAAATTTACAAAAATTAATGAAACAAAGTTGATAAAATTTAAAAATATTTTTAAAAAGATATAAAAAGAAAATAAGTATTCAAATTTAAAAATATTTTAAATGTTTCTTTATTCTCATTTTTTAAATTTTAATTAAATCTTTTTTTTATATACATAATCATCTCCATTTGGCTAGATATGGAAAAAGGAAAAAAGTGAAATAAATATGTACATACTTATCTTAATTCTCATATTCAATTGAAATAAAAAAATGTGTATTACTTATAAATATACTCATACTCAATGTAAAAATTTCTCGTCAAAACAGTGACGAATTTGGACAATGTCCACACAAATAAATTTATTTATTTGTTATCATGATTATCATGGCTAGCAAATGAATTTGTGTGTATGAATTTTAGTTGTGTATGAATTTTAGTTGAAAAGAAACGATAAATTTTCTTAGTCTTCACTTTTATTTACATAATAAATGCACTTCAAATAATTAAGTTTTATTTTAAATTTAAAAAAAAAAATACACTTAAAATATTGCAATAGTTACTAAATATAGTTCAAGTACTTTTGTTTTTGTTTAGACAAACTATTGTTCTATTTTAGTCTATTTTCATATAATTTAAATTAGTAATCATAAGTTAGCATATGTAAACTATTTATGTTCATTATTTTTTATTTATTTTCTATCTTTTTTTTTCTAGTACAGATATTGACATTATTCTCTATCTAAAATTTTAAAACAATGGATTAGTAGATTTATATAGTGATTTACTTTCTCATTTTTATCCAATCCAATGTGAAACTTTAACTCATACATAGATTCTCAACACACAATTCTCAAATTCTCACCTAAATCCTTAAGTTAAAGAGATACTTAAACTTGAAACATTTAAGGCTGTGTTCTTTTGCATGGATTTGTGGGAGATGATTTGGGGGAGATGATTTGAATGGATTTGAGTGGATTTGAAGGTAATTTTTTTGTTGTTTTTTTAGGTAGATTTGTGGGTAATTGAGAGTGAATTTGAGGGTAAAGTTTATGAGAATTAGTGTAAGATTTGATTGATGTAACAGATTTAAAAAATTAGTTTAATTGGTAGAAATTAAAGATTACCAAAATATCCCTAGTTATTAAAGTAATATAAAATGTTATTTTTTAATGTTATATTTAAATGTATGAATGTTAATAAAGAGAGGAATTAATCAATAATAATTAAAATTAATTTTAAATATTAAAGAAATTATAATTGAGTAAAAAAATTATTTTTAAATGTAACAAAGTGAGGTCATAGCCTCACGTGCTTCGCACGTCTTTCACTCTTTCCTCTAACCCTATCCTCTGCTTGCCAAACCACGTTTCAAGAAGTTGAAGCTCCAGGACAAAGTCTTCATGGAGAATTACGGGAGGAACTACTCCACGCGGGAAGAGTATTTACAACGTTTGGAGATTTTCGCAGGAAACATGCTGAGAGCGGCGGAGAACCAGGCGCTCGATCCCACTGCCATCCACGGCGTCATGCAGTTCTCCAATCTCACCGAGGACGAGTTTCAACGCCACTACACCGGTGTCAATGGCGGCTTCCCGTTGAATAATGGCGCGGGCGGTGTGGCACCGCCATTGGAGGTGGATGGACTGCCGGAGAAAATGTTGGAGAAGCTGGATCCAGATACGCCAACCTTGTATCCGGATACGCCTGGTTTGGAACTCCTTCGCACACGCAGCTTCTTCACCTGTTCAATCCCTTCTTCCACGTTTGCTCATCTGCATCTACCCCGTCATCATCATCAACACTGTTCTTCCTTCTCCCATGCATGCCAGTGCTCTTCCTTTAAATCACAGTCTTGTTGGTCGTCACTCTCTGCACAATGTGTATGTTATTTAATTTGTATGTATTAATTATTTCTGTTGGAGAACAGGGGCACAAGGGTCTTTCCGCAGTGAATCAGCGTAAATCCTCGCAAACTAGCGAGATGCATTCAACAGTAAGATCCTGCAAATCAGCTGATTTTTATCTTCGCAAATCAGCGCAAATCGTTTGAAGAGAACAACTCACATCTCGCAAATCCGTTCTCTCGTATCGCCGTGAATAATGTATTCTCTCCAAACGAACACAGCGTTAATGTGTTTATCTCTTCATTGATAATATTGAAATTTATTTACAAATATAAAAGTAGTTATTTCCTACTTTATTACTTTTTTTAATCATATTGTTACTAGAGTTTTTTATTTTAAATGGACCCGAAGTCTAATATATAGATTCACAACCTCTTCAACTCGTCTAGAAATCAAGATTTGCTAGATAGAGTACATGATTTCTTATCACTTCTCTTTCGAAAAAGTTATAAATAAGTTATGTTATAGATTGTTTTGATTGAGTTTAACGTGATATTGTTATAGACGTATTATTTTAAATTAATTAAGTATTTATAATAAACTTTTACTAAAGAATAATTTTGTGTATGAAACACTTATTTAATTATTAGTTATTGTAAAAATGAAAATTTTAGTATTTAAATGTGTAAAATAGATCAAATTAATTCATAACATTACAATGACAAATTATCCTTTAATTTACTATAAGTTGATGGTTAAGAATATATTTTAGTAATTTTACAAAATTTAGCTATAATGCGTTATTATAAGATTTTTCGTACATAAAGAAAACGAAAATAAATATTTATAATTTATAATATAGTATAAATACAAAACAGAAGGTATAAAAATTTGTGTATTTTTGAGAAAACGTCTATTGTTTATAATGAGAATAAATATATCTGAACTATAGTGCACAAAAAATGAGAATAATGATAGATTTGGGAATAAATTTCAAATATAAATGATTTCTTAAGTCATAATTATGGAATTTTAATTCTTCTAACTGGTAAAATATCCTTTTCAGTGATGGTATTCCTATTTTTTCAAAATGGACAATCACTTCTATTTTAACACTTATTTTTTTTCTTATAATCATTCTTATTTCTTTCTGGAATTCCTTCCACTTTGGATATTCTATAAAGAGAAGAAGAAGACTTCAACTTAGAGTATAACCTATAAATATGATTGGAGTGGTTAAGCATTTAATTTTTAATAAATTTTTGATTTAAACCCTTTAATTGTCTCTATTTGTATGTTGACTTTTTCTAGTTTGTTCCTTGACTTATTAGAATCTTCAATTGAATCTTTAAAAGTACTAATTTTGGTTTTTCCCAGTTTGATCCCCGACTTATTAGAATCTCCAATTGAGTCTTTAAAAGTGTTAATTTAAATCAATTGAGTCTTTGTCGTTAAATTTACTTAACGGTGTTAAGTTTTTGCATAGGCGGGAGGGTGATGTGTCAATTTTTGAACACGTGGTATGGTGAGAGTTGAAACGTGGAATTTGACAACTTGTAAAATTATAATAATATGTATTTCTGAAAAAAAAAATTGTAAGACTGAAACTAAAGTTTTTAGAGAGGCCAAAAACATATTTTTTTCTCAACTCGAAAAAAAAATCAATTCTAATCTAAATGGTCTCTATGTGCATAATTATTCATCATCTCCCAATTCTTCATCTTCTACAAACAACCACGAGTGCTGCTCACAGTAACTCCCACTTATATCACAATGCCAAAAACTAGAAATATGTTGATTACAAGCCACTCGTGCTTGAAGTTGTGGTTAGCACCGAGAAAACATCAATAATCTTGGATCCTTCATTTTAGGTGGATGATGTTCCTTTCTCAGCTGCACAAGAACTTCCTGTTCTTCTTCATCTAAATCTATCACCTCTCCAAGGTAATAATTAATTTTCTTAGAATAAACAGGAATTTGAGGATGATTTTCTTCTATAGGAACCATAGTCACATGTCTGAATATTTCTCTCATCTGTCCATTGTGACTATCTCTTCTTTTCTCAACTTCTTTAAATCCCTGTTCTTCTTCCTCTTCTTCACCAAGCTTGTCACTCTCACTTACCTCTTCTTCATCACTACTAATCTTAATAACTTCCACCTCTGCTTTTCTTTTTCCCTTACTACAACAACATGACACTCTTCCTTAGGATTAATATCAGTATTAACCCTAGACTGATTCTTTTCTGTGATCCCAACCATTTTTGACAGTTGGCCAAGTTGCATCTCCAAAGATCTAAAGCTGGTCTGATTACTTGAATGTTGAGAATCATAATCTTTCAAGAGTTTGTCAAATCTATTAGAAAAGTCTCTAACATTCTCTGTCAATTGATTTATTTGCTACCACAAAGGAGAAGGTTGTTGTTGCCTGAAGCCTCCTGTTTGCCCTGATGGGTTGTTTTGTTGTTGACCAATACTCGGATGATTCTTCCAACCCAGGTTAGGATTGCCTTGGTTGAAATTCCCTTGCCTGTATTGGAATTGGTTCCCCATGTAATTAGCTTCCTGCTGCATCTCCTCAGGTATAGCACATTGACCATTGATATGGTCACCACCACAGAAATCACATAGCTGCTGTGTTTGGGAGACATTGCGAATCTCCTTTGGAAGTTGTGAGAGGATCTTTGTCAATGTATCTAGCTTTTGGGTCAAAAGATGATTCTGAGCTAGCATTGCATCATCTGTAGGTAAGTGCAAGACTCCTCTCTTTTGTGTTGGTGCGCCACTTTCACTGTACGCTTCTTGTCCATTAGCTGCCATACTCTCTATCAAGTCATAGGCTTCATCCTCAGTCTTCTGTTTGATATCACCTTCAGCTGAGGCATCCAACATCATCTTGAACTACATGTTCAGTCCACCAAGGTAAGCAAGAACAAGGGTTGTCTTGTTAAACATGTGAACTGGTGTCTTCCTGAGCAAGCCTTTGAATCTCTCTCATGCTTGACTTAGAGTTTCTTCCATGCCTTGCTTGAATGATGAGATTTCTAGTCTTCCCTGAGTAACTTTAGACTGTGGAAAATATTTGTTGATGAACTTTGTAGCCATAGTCTCCCATGTAGTAAACGTCCCTTCAGGGAAGGAATTAAGCCATGTCTTAGCATTGCCTCCCATTGAGAACGAGAACAAGTTAAGCCTCACTCTATCATCTGATACACTTGCCATCTTCACTATATTGCAGATTTCACTAAACGCGGTCAAATGGTCATAGGGGTTCTCATTTGACAGGCCGTGAAACTGGTTGCTTTGCACCAGGTGTATAAGTGCTGGATTCATCACCATGTTGGTCGTTTGATCCGTAGGCATGGTTATGCTGTTAAAATGGAAAGGGCCAACATCATTAGATTGGTCTACAGAACTGCGTCTTGGAGGAGTTCGGTCAGCCATCTCCTCTGTGCTTCTAGCTGGTGAATGTGATAGTAATCTTTCAGGGAAAGGAAACAAATCCCTAGATGGGCGTCTGACTCTCCTTCTCCCCCTTGTCTTGCTTAAGCATTCAAGAAGAGGTTGTGCATTTTTCTTGCTCCTAGTGTATCTAGTCTCCTGCTGCATGAACAAGAAACACAAACCCTAGTAGCACTTTTTATATAAAAAATAAAAGATAAAAAGATAAAAAGACAAATATATACAATCAAGTCAAACTTAATCAGTTTACACTACTAGTTAAGTTAAACCACGAGTTCCCGGCAACAGCGCCAAAAACTTGTTAAGTCCCTAGCAAGTGTACCAGGTCGTTATAAAGTAATATAAATGGGTAAGTCCAAGTATCGTTTCCCAAAGGACTTTTAGGCCTTACTTTTCATGTAAACTAATCGCGTAAGACTTGAGAAAAGAATTAAGTTGAGTTGTTAATGCAAAGAACAAAAGTAAACATGCAAATACAGTGATTCAATTGGCTTAAAGAAACTATGAATGAATGGAGTTGTCGGGGTTTACAATTTCATCTTATCCACCTTCATATATCTACTCTTCTTATTTAATTAGCTTATTTATCATATTGTCATGCAAACTTTCTTAGTCTACCCTTAACTCAATCCCTTGGTGAAAAGAGCCTATTACTAATTACCAGCTTGCTATCCCTAGCCTCCCCTAGCAATTAATAATGCATGATAAACGGAAGCAAAATACAATTGATCGTCCTACCCCTATTCCTAGGCGGTATTAACATAATCAAGGAATTCAACACCAGTTCATGACATTACTGTACGTCCCCGTATCAATAAAGACAAACAAAATCTACCGAATGAGTTAAACGATAAAAGCATTAAGCAAAGGTGAAGAACCCAACAATTGATAAATCAAGCATATGCAAGCATATAAAATAAATAAGAATTTGGATATATGAGAGTTTCAAAAGATTACATTGTTCCCCAACAACCTAGGGCTTAGTTCACCATAATCATGGTGAAACTAGATGAAATATGATGAAAGAATGGAAGAAATAACCCTAAACTTGGTAGATTGGAGCCTAAGCAT